>NC_088648.1:12939369-12944369 GCF_964019385.1 Sycon ciliatum | reverse complement strand
GGAGATCTTGGACGAGCCGGATGAGCCTCAACCAAAGCGCGCAATGCTCAGCAACCTGCAGGACCCGCGCAATTCGCCGAGGTTTCCGATCAAGACGTGGGAAAAATCAGTAGGAACAGAACAGCCAGAATGCCCGACGCCCTGTCGACAATGTCAATGGCACCACGAGAAAAAAAAGCACTATGGACTACTACAAAAAACTGTACCAGAAAACAATCACAAAACACAATGCAGGTGTGTCTGTCATGTATCTCTTTATTTGGCTTGGGTGCACACGGGAAACACGTTCCAGTCGCTCGTACTCGGCCAGTAGGGCCTATAGCGCCTACCGCGGAATCCAGCCCTTGCCACTATCGCGGCGCGGGCTGGATTCCGCGGTACTGCCCTCGTACTCGTTATGCAGGAACCTGTACTATTGAGTATCTTCTAGTATGATTGTTTAGATTTTGGTGAATGGTGAGATCGTGTGCGTTTTGTGGCAGGTTTTGTTTTTCCATTCTCCGATTTTTTCGTTGCTGTTGGTCGGATTGTGACTTTGTTATTCAAAATCGATTTTCGTGTTCCGCTCATCAGTGAATAGTATCGGAACTGAGGGTACTGTGTACAACAATAGAACATTTTATAACAGCATAATTAATTAAAAGTGTGAACAACAAAGGAAGTGCTACAGCATTACATAATAGGTGTCAAACATAGTGCTAACGTACATGTATATAACTGAGTGCAGCCACAAAGCAAGAGGTGATACAGTGCAACATGACACAACATTTACATCTGATAACCAGCTACGAGAACAACTTTAGTGCGACTACATGCTTCTTTTGTTTACAAAGAACAGGATTCGGAACACGAAAATCGATTTTGAATAACATAAAAATCCTTAAAAATTCCATGAACTCGTTGTTGTCTGGCCATGTCTGCATCGATTATACTCCTAATTGCACTAATAAAATTGCTTTCTCCACGCCGACTCTTTAAAAGTATTATAAAATTTTCCTCCATGCACACTTCACATCTTTTTCAAAGCATTCGTCTAGGGATTGAGTTGAATCTTTTACACAACCTTGTTACATTGGCCTTGCGTTTCTTTGGATTAGACTTTTTTCAAATTTTCATTTTCATTTCATCGTCGAGTTTCATCCCTTGTATCTTTGGTTTTCTTCCTTCTTTCCATGTCGTATTGTTTGAATAAACCCGTTTTGCTTGAATCGTTTGCAGGCAACCTGCCTACACTCAAGAGAGCACTGCATTTCACACAAATCCATTGGTATCGTTACAACGTTTCGGTCTTTATGACCATCATCAGGAATGAAGTGGACAAGGAAAGAACAGCAGTATAAAAGAAGGAGCTGTTATTTCCTGCGAGTGGCGCGGGGCTCTACACACCTCACTGGTGGTGTGAGACTGGAACTGGGCTTGTATCACTGCTGTAGCGCAGTATCTACTTTCCTCGCCGTTTGTGCTTGTGTTGTCATGTACATGTACATGTACTGTAAAAGCAGAAATTTTCGGTGGTGTTTTATTTTGGGTAACTTCGGTGCCGACAATTTTTACCGAAAATAAAACGCATCGAAAATGTCGGTACAGCCGATACTGTAATCATGTAGTACATGACTGTATACTAGTACACTCACCTGGAAAACGGGTTTTACCGAAAATTTCCCTCTAAAAAACCGCCGATTTTGGAGAATACCGAAAATATTACACCACCGAAAATTTCTGCTTTTACAGTAGTAATGCACACCCGCCATGACGTGCTTTGCACTTCTCCACGCGCGCTGTCACTACCGGTATGTACCGCGCTTTGCTTGCTTGCCTCCTTCTTTTATACTGCTGGTCTTTCCATGTCCACTTCATTCCTGATGATGGTCATAAAGACCGAAACGTTGTAACGATACCAATGGATTTGTGTGAAATGCAGTGCTCTCTTGAGTGTAGGCAGGTTGCCTGCAAACGATTCAAGTATAATGAAGCTGCGTGAAGCGTCCTTCAAAATTTTGAAACCCGTTTTGAGTAGTAATAATGGACTGGGATGGAGAGCCAAGGATGAATTGATAGAAAAGAAAAAGGACCAAGGAAGTACAAGTAAAGTTAGCATGAGCTGATTGTTTAGTAACTGCTGGTGTTAGTGGACATTATAGCGTAACTACTTCTTTACTAGTATTAGTACTACTAGTAATAGCGAGATTTTGCATTCCAAAATTCTGCAAAAAGATTCGGCACGCGGGAGCGAGCACGCGAGGTCGAAAATGCACGCGAAGCTTCGAAGATTCGGCATGTTTGTTCGGAAAAAGCTCACTTTGCTGAAAATATTTTTCGGATGAATTTTCTGTAGAAGAGCGCTAGCGCGTGCCGTCGGATTTATTTAAAGAGGTTTCTTATCTCTGCATCGCTTCCCAGGCGTCTTTGGCGACATCAGTCATCAGCTACCTCTGATTGCTCCTCCACTGCTTGTCTACTCTCTTTCGCCTGGAGTGTCCTCACCGTGTGGCTGAAAAGACTATGGCGATACTCATAAAATTTGACTTGGCCATGGAGTTGGTTTTTCTGAGGCGACTGAGGAGACAGGTTTGGCCCTCGGCTCTTAGGGCGATCAAAGTTCGTTGGAATCAGCAAGAATAGGAGCACGGGACAGGACGTTGCTGATGCTAGGGCTCACGAAATGAAAACACATCATTTTCGACTTGCAAAACAAACGTTGGTGCGAAAATTCGACATTTTGATGTTCGACAAATGACCGAAAAGCGCCGAACCGAAATTCGGAATGCAAAACCTCACTAGTCTGTCCCTGCGGGAATTTGCGGAAAGAACTCTCGAAAACTTGCGCAAGAAATTGCGGCAGAAAACAACAAAAAATGTGACGAAAAGTGCGGACTGATGCAGAACTTGCCAGGAATTCGCGGAAGTATTTGCAGAAAATTGCGGGTTTGGGCCAAAATCACGAAATTTGTTGCATCGTATATCTACTTGGGATTACCGTATTATCTCTAATATAAGCACGGTCCTTTATTTTTTCAATGTACCTCCGCCCCGTGCTATTAATGGAGACGTTCCTTTATTGGAGACTGTTCCATTATTATTTCAACCTCATTTCAGAGGCATGTTGCCATGCCAAATTCATGTATGACACACACATTTTAGGGTTTTTTTTGCCGGCACAGATAATGAATTTACACAGTGTGCTTATAATGGAGACTGAGCACTTTATTTTTTGAATGCCGCCCCAAGGTGTTCTATTATTGGAGACGTGCTATTATTGGAGACTGTGCTTATATTAGAGATAATACGGTAGTACGAGTCGTGCTGTGCAAAAAACCTACAGGATCATGGAAAGCACTGCGTGAAAAGTGCATAGAAATGTGAGATATAGTGCAGAAAACAACATAAAAACGCGGGAAATCGCGGATTTTGCTGAAAATCGCGGGTTTGGGCCAAAATCGCGAAATTTGTTGCATCCGTGGAATCGCGATTTCCTGGAGGGACAGACTAGTAATGATAGGGAGAAACTCCTTGTACCAACACATAGACAGTCTACCGCGATACCCTGTACTGCGCCCTGTTGATTTACTCACTGTACTGTAGTCTCCCATAGTCTACTGACCTGGGATACAATCATGCAGATCTACTGACACTGTCAGCATCCTCAGGACTTCTGGTTCTGGAACATTTTTGTAGGGCTGGGCGCGCCGAAACATATTGCAGAACCATACAAAGCGTTGGCAAGCAATTCCTTGAGCTCTGCTAGTCTTCTTTATGCACATGATACCGAACATGCAGGAAACATACCAGAAACTTTTGACTCTGCCTCGTTTTCTGCCAGCATTACCCACCAAAGCCCCCCCCCCCCCCCCCCACACACACACATACACCAGTTGAGCATGCTGGTGTACACATTCCACATCAGCACATAGCCAGAAATACAATCATACTCGTACTGTTATCTGTCAGGCAAGAAACTATTTTCAACAAACCGTCCACACATGGGACAGGCGAGAAAGATCTTCAACTGAGCTCCCACACTTGGGACAAGAGAGAACTACAGAAAGTCAGAGAGAGAGAGAGAGAGAGAGAGAGAGAGAGAGAGAGAGAGACGTTTGAAAGGAGAACAAGCAGTTACCGACAATAGAGCGGGTGATTATCATGAAACGAGAAACGTTGGAAACACACCAAAACACTTCTTTTAGTAATAATAATAAACGTGATAATTATATGTATCTAATGGAGTACTTCATTTTTGTGTTGCAGTTCAACTTGGATCATGAACAACTACTTCGTACTTCTTACTTTTAGTTTGTGATGAATCGCTGATATTCCGTAAATCAAAAGAAAACACACAGTATATATAATGTGTGATGAACATATAGGCAAACACCATTCGTCTACACCATGATGCATGGCAAAGGATTATGTTACATGCATTACGCCGCACAAGGTTGGAGTCAGTGCTAAGTGTCACGTTGCACGCCGTGTCACATACATGCATAGCACATACATATGTAGCACACGTGTATTTACTGCTGCAACAATTACAGATATACGAGCAGCAAGGCGAGTGTATCCATCAAGGTGATGATTATCTGGGGTGCATTCACAAAAAAATCCGCATGGGTGATGCCAGGATGCAAACGGTCACATACAGCACGAGACACTGTTTACGCTGTGCGTGCGTGCTCATCCCTCGCTCAGGGGATCAGCTTGGAGCAAGTCATGCATCCCTGCCGGCGCAGGTAACATGAGTTAGGATAGGAGAGACCGTCCAGTCCAGTAATCTACACAGCACACAGGGTAGATAGAAACACACAATGTTACAGGAACACGCTTAGACAATCAGAGTCGCAGACACACGCACATAACGTTACAGTCAATGTCACAGGAACATACAGCCAGAAACACACACGTTATCAGTGTTACAGAAAATCGCAGACAATCACTGCCACAGGAACACACAGACCCAGTCTCGTTCGTGAACACGCGGGAAAACCAGTGTCGCAGAAACGCTG
>NC_088648.1:12884369-12934369 GCF_964019385.1 Sycon ciliatum | reverse complement strand
CTTGTCAGTTTTGTGCTAGATTGTGCACGTCTGACTGTTCAAAATCTAGTTTAGTTGGTGGACTCGATCGCATAACTTGTGCCCACAATTACCATGTGACATGATATTTGAGTTAAAGTGTATTTCAAACTGCACCTCACCCTCTCTCTCTCTTCCATAGGTACATGTGCTCTAAATACTTACTGAATTGTTCATGGTGTTGAGCGCATCCCCCTGGACACAGTGGACATTGTGCAGCACCTTGCCTCATGGCGTTCACTGTACGCACCAGTGTGAACGTCACCGAGCCGAATGTGCCATTGAAACGGAGCAGCGACGAGGTGAGCAACGTGCTGTCCTCACTGTCAGCACACAAACACACACACACACACAGCACATATTGTAGGTGAACACATGGTGTGTAGTTGGGGTATGAATACAATTATACACATACATGTCATGTGACGTCATGTCCTGAACATTTCCGTTACAGGTTATATATCGACTCCAGCATGGAGGGGCTGGCAGACATGGACAAGTTGGCCTAATTATTGTGTGCGGTAACGTCCTAGCGAGATGTCCTGGACTTGTCTCGGAGCAAGTTGTCACAGTCGTGCCAGTGCATGACGTACACACAGACACGAATGCACAAACACAACCATGATACGCACACGCATACATGCACACATGCATGTGCATCAGACACAGACCCCCCCCACACACACACATACGGATGCACGTGCCACAGCTTACAATATCGGTGCAACCGGAGAGAACCCGTAATTGCCTTTCCGTGTGAATGTCCGCCCATTGTTCACTCCTGCATCCCAGGGATGGAGAAGGAACGTGGCGGACTCTACCCAGGAGTCGCCACGGCAGAGGTTAGCGCTATCCAAACCGACAAACCAGTCCGGAGATGGATTCATGGGGGTAATAGATGAGACCACAGGGTGATTTCTGCAGGCAAGATACAGAAGAATAGAAGAGTGGACTGGTGGTTACGTGAAGTCAGTGATACCAGCGCCTTCAGTCCATGCATGTAACATAGTATGGGGTGCGCCCTGTATGCACAATATGGGGTGGGCCATGTATGCACAATATGGGGTGGGCAATGTGTGCTCAAAAGAGGTGGCACCTGTATGCACATGAATATTTTACAAGGGGAACGCGACAAGTGACACATTTGGGAAGAAAAGAGGTAAGGAGTATTGGCACGGGCCATACAATGCAGGATGTACTGTTGTTTTCACAATGCCTACAACTATACATGGGGGACACCAAGAAATGTTAGGGCCAGTTTCGGGTGAACGAACTGTAGCAATATGGGTCATGAAACTCACACATAGTGTGCTAAGAGAAGAATATGTGGATAAACATTTGGTGTCTTACGCTGATCATCCCTACGCTGTAAGCCCTCATCCTCTGGCCACTAAAACAAACCGATGTGAATAAACAATCATAGTCTCTCACCGGTCAACTTGGATAAATCTTGAGGTAGTGGCCGTGCCGGTGTTGAACGGTCCAAACTCACTGCGCGAAAAGTACTGTAGATTCCTCAAGTCCTCCCTCAAGTTCCTCTCATTACCAAGTCGCAGCCACGTTCTGATCCCGTTGCCCACTCCATACGCTGTGCATGGTGCAAACAGGTGAGAAGACAAAGGTACCAGCAATGCCATCGGATCATGGAGATAATAGAGACATTGGAGGCAGACGGGCACAAATTTGCTCACAGATTCACCAAAAGTATATTCCAAGGAAAGCAATCCTATGATTGCAATGCATGCATGTAGTGTGCGTGCGTGTGTGTATGTATGCGTGTGTGTGCGTGTGTATGTGTGTGTGTGTGTGTGTGTGTGTGTGTGTGTGTGTGTGTGTGTGTGTGTGTGTGTGTGTTTGCGAGGGATGGGGGATGGGGGAGGGGAGGGGGGGGGGGGGGGTGGGGAGGGGAGGGGGGGGGGGATGCATGCAATGCTGGTATGTACTTACCAGTTCTCCAGAGTACAGAGCAAGCACTGTGAGAGAGCAGGAACGTCTTCAACCAGCCAGGCTCTACAAAGACAGGAGGACATCATGTGCAGAGTGCAAACAGTGAGATATTTACAAGCCATAATTATACAACAAAAACCGACACCAAATCATCAAACCAGTGAAAATCATCTTTCCTGGATAATAGAGAGGTTTTGAGTGAGGTTCTGTTTGGCTCGACTTGAAATTTGGCGTCAGGAATGGTGTTGCCCGACGAATTCGAACGCAAGTAGCACTCCGCTCCCGTTTGAAGAATGTAGAGCGCACGGTCGAGCTGCTACTGTCCTGAGTGTTCCACACCTGGCTGACAATGGCACGTATTCATCTAAAATGGCGGACGCCCACGCTGCATACATGGTATGGGCGCACGTGAGCCACGCTGTGGGGACACTTGTTCGATTCCGCATACAAATGTATACAAATGCGTGGAAAAGAAGTTTCTCTAATCGCTGGAACTTGTGAGTTTCTTTCGATGTAGACTACTGGTCTTCAAGGTATACAATAGTAGTGACCCAACGAAGTGGAATTTGCGGAATACAACGTTCGAGACGGCTCAACAAGTCAAGAGTAAAGTGCGAATTTACTATGTACGCAAATGAGAAAACCTACTTGTTTCCCCGCAGCGCTAGTCACGTGCGCCTTCAGTGAATACGTGCCATTGCCTGGGTAGACATCTTCCCGGTTACCCCGTGAATGTCAATTGGGGGCAATCCTGAAGTGATCTACACGGGGCGGGGGCATGAATAATCAAAAACCTGCAGATCATACCCAGTCACAGTTCCCTTGGGGCTGGGGGAAAGAAAACTGGGTGCACAGTAACAACTGCTAACCTGCACCACTGGGTCTGGGTTTCTTCCAGTCCAGATTATACGTGACTTTGTAGAGAGCAGTCGTATCCGATGTGCAGGCTCTCTCCTGCACCAATCCACATTGGCATGGGTAGTGGCCAAAACCGGAACCTGGAAAGCACATTGCAACAGTACTGAATCAGTAACCACGATGATACTGATGATGAGGACACAATGTACTAAGTGTGGGCAATGCAATTATACACAACAGCAGCAGCAGCACCACAACTACCAACACCACCAGCAAGAAGTACCACCACCACCATCACTAGCAGAAGCAACCGCAGCAGCAGAATCAGCAGCCAGAGAATAGCCCGTGACTATACAGAAGAAGAAGCAGAACCGTTCCCAAAGACGACAACAGCCCCACCATCAAGTACTGCAGTATTCAGCGTAGTGAACATACAAGAACGGACGAATGTATGCCCCCTCCCCCCCCCCCCCCCCAAACACACATACACACATACACACACACACACACACACACACACATACGCACACGCGCAAACGCAACCTCACACACGCACACGCACAAACGCAACCTCTCACACACACGCACACGCACGCACGCACGCACGCACGCACACACACACACACACATATATGCACACATGTGTTGCATGATGGAGCACTTCTACCTCAAAGGTAAGCTATTCCACTTGCTTACCTGCCAATGCTGTTCTTTGCACAGGTTGAGCAGAGACATAGCTGAGTCCACAGAGGGCACACAACAGTACCGCAGCCTGCATAACAGCAGTAGCAGGATTGAGAAGACGGTTACCAAAAGATAACATGATTGGACTAGAAGCAAGGAGACCAGTAGATCTACTAGTGATGCAGACCAGTACACCTGTACTGTGGCATGCACTCAATCTCTTCTGCACCTTCAAGACCTAGGATAATCCAAAGAAGAATTTTCTGCAAAGTGGGTAGGCTGTGGTCTGATGCCAAGATGCAGGGTTACCTGTCATTTTATACCCTGCATCATTTGCTGCCCACAGGGGTTCAGTGAAGGATAACAAATTCATTACTGGATGTACTACATTGGTTGATTGTTTCCTGAATTGGGCTGCTTCAATAGACCTGGTTTCAGATCTGAGCTCACTGTCTCTGTCAGCCTTAGCAATACCATGCATCATATGTATAGAGGGAAATTATGAGAAGAGGCCAGGACTGAATCATGAATGTCAATGGTAGTCACCGTGCACGAGTACAGTACAGCACAACACATGAGACAGAGGCCGTGACCACCAGCCATCACGACCAAGTCCACAACAAGGTACATGAACACAGTACACAGTACACAGCCTGCTGATGGCCTCTGACACCAGCAGTACACTTAGCGCTGAAGGCAGGCTCCACGTTTCTTCTTCTTCATCACCCCCACCACTGATGAATACAGAACAGACCGGAGGTACTAGACCACGCAAGGCTGCTCGTCTTCTGGCAATGAGGTCATTTCAAAAACAATCCAGTGTCCATATATATACTAAGCAACCGCTGGAGGATGCAGGCAGCGTGCTGAGAGTGTCCAATCCCATGACCAATCCCATAATAGCTGTAACACTATAGCATCTAATAATGAACTTCCAAGCCTTAATTAGCCAGTCATGATCCACGAGAGCAGTGGCCTAGTCACGGTTGGTATATGCGTGGAAGAGACTCTTCTAATTGATTCAAGTGCTTGTCAAAGAATCAAGGACATTGTTTCCGGCCATCAGCAGTAATGCCAATTACCCGAGTCCTCTGCCTGAGAGATACGGCCTGTTACTACACTGGGAGATATCAACCACACATGGATACGGCCATAGTCTATCCTGGCCGGTCACCTAGAGAATGTTACAACATGTGCAGCAAAGTCCACATGCACCTGCGCTTCTTCTTTGGCACGTAACTTGAAAGTACAAGTGTTACGCACATGTAACACAATTGACCTGTAATTTGTTACAGTATACAGGTGTGTGTAAGGCACTTGGACGTGTTGGAGTGAGGGATTGTTGGAGCTCTGTGTGCGTATGTGTGTGTGTGTGTGTGTGTGTGTGTGTGTGTGTGTGTGTGTGTGTGTACAGAGGAGCACCCCCTCCCCATACCACCACCACCACCACCACCATCACCACCACCACCACCACTACCAGGTGACAGACCTGGGAAGATACATTGTAGATAATTCCTTAGCGCAATGGTCATCTGATACAAACCATAGTACACAGCTCCTATTAGGACACGCAGTGCATGTGGTCGTGGCCAAACCTTGGCTCAGCTTTACCATGAGGCATGATGCATGTAGACCATTAGTAATCCAGCATACACAATCTGCACACACATGGACCTTGTAGACTATGCACATACACATACAGGTACGTAGTTATGGACAACAACCAGTGCAAGATTATTTTACTGTCAAAAACATTCATTCCTGATGATGGTCATGAAGACCGAAACGTTGAAACGATACTTCCAATGGATTCGTGTGAAATGCAGTGCTCTCTTGAGTGTAGGCAGGTTGCCTGCAAACTATTCAAGTGCAATGAAGCTGCGTGAAGCGTCCTTCAAGATTTGAAACATTGCAGTTGTTACAAAAATGCGACTTTCTAAAGCATAACCTTTACAAGGTTGTGGTGGTAACGAGATAATGAGTGTACGGATATCATCACACCCGTTACATGTGTGGGTAGTACAAAGGTCCTAAATTCATGATAATGGTACAAGTGATCAAGACGCAGTGCACAGTGCACAGTGCTGCAGCATTGATATACATTGTACATTGTACAGTATGTGGTCATAATAGTATGAATGAGTCAAAGGCTCACTACACACAACATAAACTATGTCAGACTGTGTCACTGGTACAGTTCTCATCATATCGAAATAGTTGATGTATAGCCGGAGCAGTGTAGCCGCATAGCCAGGCCTAAGATCAAACCATTTTGCAATGGCACTGCTGTATGATGTAACTCACATCTCAGCAGACTTGTTTGTTTCCATTAGCAGACATTATACACAGTAACGCTATGCACAATCTTTCTAGTACTGAACTTTCTAGTGAACCGGCTTCAGACCTCGCCTGCCATTCATACTACACCAGGGCTCACCGAAATCTCTACATTGGCTCTAAAAGTGGGTGTCACTGAACAGACAGCACATACATGTATGTACGAAGCAATTGCTTCTCTACAAGCTGTCGTACGTCTGCGTATACAAATATCCACCTGCTGCTGATATTCCTCTGCAGCATACATGACGAGCCCTAATGAAGCCTGTCAGACATTCACATTCATCTTGAAATAGACCAAACTCTGCATGACGTTTGGTTGGCTCATCCACGCCAAGCAAAATAATTCACACAAGTCATACTGGATCATGTCCACAATACATGTATTGACGTTTTCGAGCTGAACAGCACTCGGCAGTGGTACACAACACAGACTAGCACGAATGTTACTCAACCACACATTCTTTTGTCCAACAGAGGAGTTCAGGCATGTGGCATATTATAATTTCCTCCGCCCTAGGAAGACACTGGAACACCCAGGTGTCATGCCATCGTCCAATTTCAAAGAACACTATACCACAGACCATGGTGTGTTTCTGCCTCAGGAGTCCCTCAAGTTTTGCTCATCCAATCACGCACTGGCCCTACATGTAAATTGTCCAAAGTGGACACATTGGCCTGGACTATTCCAAATTGTCACATCATACAACTTCTCGGGAATGCCAGAACAGATTGAGCTGTTTAAAAGGAGGATGATAGGCAAGTTGGCAGAACACATGGTCCCGTGCCAAGAGAAAGCTCCTCCCGAGTGCTGTTGCTATAGCCGATACTAGTACTACCTACACAATGGTGTAGTATGGCTCTTTGCCAAATGAGGGCATAGCATAATCAGTAGGTGACACGACACACTTGAGCCAAGGACCATGGAGATATGGCCACTTTTCTGCTGAGTCATCTGTTAACTCAGTGGTCTGCAAACTACTTGACTATGGCACCGCACACTAGTACTGCTAGAGGTTGAAAGGAGAGCATAGACTAGCCTGTTACCAGACCACTTCACCACTTCTATAACAATTAAGTGAGCTACTGCTTATAATCGCATTGACAGGTACAAGTATATACATTATCTTCAATGCTTCCAAGTTCTAATTGAATATCTGCATGATTGCACACATGTGCAGACTCTGAGAAGATGTTCAACACTTGACTGTACTGTAAAGGCTACTACCATCAACAAAGTATTCAAGGAAGGAATCACTTTCCAACTGTTTAACCCACAATCTCACCTTCTCATAAATTTATCTCTTATTGGCGATGGTGCCATCGTGAGAATAAAGAATTCAAAGGAAATATTTATTACAGGAGGGGACATTAATCTGGTGAGAAATCAAGTGGCCACCACGGGGTGCTGGCCTTGAAGACCCCCCCCCCCCCCCAGCACTGCAGGTCCATTTCTACAGTGTGTACGTGAACAACATGTACAGTGCATGTACGCGCTAAAAAAGGGCGCCGGGCCACACTTTGAGTTGCAGACCAGCGTGTGTGCTACCATGTCATGCAAAACGCCTCAAGAAATTTTAATAATTATTATACAGGAGATGCCTTTTGTTAGCTCTTCTGCCTGGATTTCGTTGACAGATGCGTTAAGCCCAAGGATCCTTCCATGAGTGACATGCGAACTGGAACTATTATTATTATTTAATTATGTACATCACAAAACACTGATAGGGCAGCAGCTGTCTTATTTAGTGCTTCCTGGACAAGGAATCTTTGCATTTAGCCACTTTCTCAAAAGGAGTGCTGCGAGTGATCACTATTCTCGCCAAAAAGAGGATTCGTAATCCTTGGCCCAGCACTCTCTGCACTGAGACGGTGGCTGCTAATATCAATTTTGCTAAATGGGAGCTACTGAAGATTTTCCCTTTTTTTTATAAAGCTACACGTGTGCAGTTAACGGGGTGGGGTTGGGGTTGACATTGACACAATACAGGAAAGAAGGGGTGCAGCCAGGGAATGAGCAGAAAAGGGATTAGCGGTGTGACAGTGAGTTGCCTAAACACATCACAGCTGCAAGCTGCCATCCCCCCCCCCCCCCCCCCCCTCACCATCACCACCACCTGTCACACACGCCATGGAGATCAGACATACATGTAAAAAGGAAGCTGTTACCGTGCTGTTCAGCATTGAAGAACGATGCGGCAAATAATAAAATGATTTTTTGCCAGGTACAGGATAGCACCCGTATGTGTGCTGGCTCATCTATAGACACGGTCTAGTCTACGACTCTGCCCCCCCCCCCCCCCCTCCCTCTGTTCTTCGACACCAGATAGTAATGTAGTTTCTCGAACTTCAAATCCTTAGAAATATACCATAGCTATTGGTATCACATCACACCATGCCAAACCAGGAATCCACCACGCACAATCCCCTCCACTTCGTGGAGAATATCCAGAAAAGGACAGCTACATTTACATGTACAGTGCACATGATTTACGGGCTATTTAGAGGAGCAAGGAATTCAATCAGAGGAATTCAATCAGAATGCCCCCCCCCCCCCCCCCCCTCCTAGCAGAACATCTCCAATTCCATTGAATTACAAACCCCGCATTCAGCATTATCATAACTCAATAAGGGATTAGATCAGACTGTTCGGTCAAAGACCAAGCTGCCAAATAATGAATCAACTTTGGGATTATTCAAACAGGTATGTCACATCCCAAGTCCTAATAATAAATGACAATCAGACTCTCCAGTAACTACTTGTAATGCAGTTACTCCTCAGTATACTGTACTACAGCAGTACATTCATAATAGTGTGTATGTACACTGACTGTACAAGGGCAACGTCATTCCTCCTCACTACAGCTGCATAGAGCGCACGGTGATCTACGCACCCATAACTGCACAATGCCCACTCACTTACACAGTCAGGATTTGTAATGCCTACTATTACTAATGGTCATTCATTCAGAAGTGACTAAATTTGTATGACATTCAGAACAGCACATCTGGCCTGGCCCAACCCAAACGAACACATCATGGACCGGCTCTCTCAGCTATTATTATAATTGGAGTGCATAAACCAACGTGCCGGAATACCAAACACACGGCACTTGAAGACATTTCCTATCTTCAATTTCGGACCATTTCCGAGCGACAGCGTACATGTTTACACAATCATGTAACTGCTGCTAGGTGCAGATGAAGTGGTTACAAAACATATTGTGGACTTACGATCTTCAACGCTGAGACTGCCATGGTCGATCGGCTTCGGTTTCGTCCTTTACACGCAAGTCAATCTGGGACTACAGACACGACGGTCAACTTCACACTGAGGATAGAGAAAGCGCTGTCAAGACGTTTAGTTTGCAATTTGGTGACTCCGTTCACGGCCACAGCAGCAGGCAGCGCAGCCAGTGAGTTTGCTGTCTTCTTCTGGCAGTCTGGAGGACCATGTCCACATTCGGTCGCTTTTATGTGCATCTCTCGCGTGGGCCAAGTCATGTTCGCCAAGGGATTTCTTCCGCGAGATGTCAACGATTCATAACTGTCAAGTTAGTTCAACCCATCGCCTTATTGAAAGGCCGCCACACCTCTGGGCTCCCTTCACTCGATAACTCATTGATTCCGCAATGAGGACTCTCACTGAGAAAACGTTTATCTTCCCACCTCATGCCTGAAGCAGCGGTTCTGCACTGCTTTGCTTTCATACGACAAGCGCAGGAGGCACTGACACTAGTGACTAGTAGTAGTAGTACTTCAACTAAATACTCGACTTTTGTAAGTGGCTCCGACTTCTCTAGCGCCTAGCGGTTGTCCTCCCAACATAGACTTGTTGCTGAGCTGATCTCCATCTGACCTTTAGCTTTGCAAAGAAACAATCTAATAATATTTTTTATAATGGCAATGGCATGCGCTATGCTTTCTCTTGATCTTGCCTTGGCTTCTTGCCTATCTTGGCCATGTACATGTATGCTACAATCATTTTTTCGCAGTGTTATTTTCCCTGTAAATGTTATGCTGTTGCATGATCATGATGATATAGCGCCTGTAGCGCAAAGCCCCAGGCTGCATGCATGGCTAGGCCAGGTCAGAGCGGTGTCCGGTACGGCGGTGTGGTAGATTTACAGATCTACACAGTCAGTGACATGACTGTGTAAAAGACTCACTGCACTACATCTACATGATTGATTGTAGTATTTCCGTGACTATTTTGTGCTGATGATAATAAAATATAATAATTTATAAATGGTGTAGACCATGGGCATGGTAGAGGGCATGATGTAAAAACACAGGAAGTTACGACTTTTGGTGGTTACTATAAGTCGGTAGTACACTGCAGGCACGTCCGGTAGGCCAGCTGAAGAGTGAAGGTCCGGGATAGACTGTAGATCGCAACTTGACGTTGCACTCCTTTTCATGCACCTCACGACCCACTCTCTACCTAGCCAGGTTACTGGTTACACCGATGAGTCGCTGATACATGCCATCTTCCACTATCTTGGCGTCCATTCCCACGGCCCGGGGTAGAAGGAAGGCGGTGAGAGATCAGGAGCGACTACAATCATGTGAGAGTCCGAGTGTGTCACATCAGCTAAACTAGAGCCAGTGGAGGGTGTTCATATGCCTATTCAAGGTCGTCAATCACTTCCAATACAGTACAATGGCTATGTCATACTCATAGTCATTCCAGCACAAATGCATACGAGAGGCGTTGAGCGTTGGTGGCCAATCATCAACTGACATCATCATCATGTCTCGACAATCAGCAGATTCAGCAGGGAGATTGATGAATGATGATAGTTTCGCCTAGTACAAAAGGTGTGAAGAAGACGGCATACTGTAGTTGTCTTTCTGCGCAATGCATGGTGCACGGTGATCGTACACTGCATGGTGATCGTACACTGCATGGTGATCGTACACTAGTACACTGCTGCCTTTACTGGGGATTCCTTCTGCTGCATGGGCGATCTTGGTTAGCCCTACATAATGGTCATGTACCGATTCGCACACCCTTCACTGAAGTAATTCAGATCTTGCATTCGATCCGCCCAGTTACATAATCTGGTCGTGCACTCAACTGGTACATGGTGCAGCCCAGTGCAGCGACACGACCCCATGAACCTATGAACCTATAAACTGAACTAGGGTCTAGTAGATTTACTAGTAGTAGTAGGGAGCAATCCAAATAAATTCCAATGACGTGAGGGGGCGAAGCGCCGATCACAGGCACAGTACAATAGATCCGGCACTGGGATCTTTGCCTTACATTTCTACGGAATACCGGAGATAGTTGGTTGAGGAAGGGATGGTAGATCTGCCATCCCAAGTACATGTAGATCTACATTGTACACCTACATTACGGTGTGTTCTCTCTCTCTCTCTTGCCTACTGTACATTGTCTTTGTAGTTGAGCATTCTTACTTGACTGCATGCAGACAGGGTACAGTATTTTTACATTTTGTCCTTGCCCCACGCTTTTAGTAGGCCAGCCACCATGGAGTCGTACCCTTTACAACTCCCTGCCAGCCACTGTCAAAGTCCATGTCAGATGTGCATGAGAACACGATCACAAGCCAGAGATACATGTACATGTAGAGATTACAGTCATTGTGGGAAGGCCATGGAAACCAGATTTACAGTTACAACAGAAGAGGGGTCTTTTTGGCATGCTGGACGCCGTCAGCCAGCCCAGGGGTCTTTTTGGCAGGCTGGAAACCGCTACACACATGTAGATCTACTCAACGCCAGCAACGATACAGCTGGGCTTTCTGCATGACTGTGAAGGACTTAGGTACAGTAACATCTAGCCAGAACAACGTGTTGCACACCGTCACGATCACATCCTCAACCCTTTATACGATCTTTCTCTATTCTCTCTCCAATGTCTCTCTCTCTCTCTTTCTCTCTCTCTCTCTCTCTCTCTCTCTCTCTCTCTCTCTCTCTCTCTCTCTCTCTCTCTCTCTCTCTCTCTCTCTCTCTCTCTCTCTCTCTCTCTCTCTCTCTCTCTCTCTCTCTCTCTCTCTCTCTCTCTCTCTCTCTCTCTCTCTCTCTCTCTCTCTCTCTCTCTCTCTCTCTCTCTCTCTCTCTCTCTCTCCTCTCTCTTCTCTTTCTTTCTCTCCCGCTACCCATTTCCTAGGGAGTCTCTTTGATTGCCGGATATAATCAAACTTGGTAGTAAGTAACGCGGTACAGCACTCTTCAGTCTGCATGGTACTATTCGTCTATTGTCAGTGTAGACGAAATTTTGCTGATTTAGGGCCGGTAGTGAACCATCTATTCGACGGTATGGTAGCCAAACCGCAATGGTGAGGTCACGAAGCCTTGTACATGTATCAGTATCAGGGATTCAGTGGAGGGGATTCAAGATGATTGCACACATTCATCACAGAACGTTCGCGATATGACTTCATATGAGTGATTGATGAACTACTACTGTAGTGTGCTCCACTCAACCCAGACAGTCGTCCAGTAGATCTACAATCATGCAGGATGTCCAACCGTCCTGCTTTGAACCAAAACATTTTCAGTGTGCATTTACTTGTACATAGGAGACAATTGCCTTTTTATGCATTATAGTGTGGGTGTCCTGCTTTGGAATGATGGCAGGGTTGGACAGACTGGTCATGTACCGCTACTCCCACATTCACATGGCTCAGCTCCCATTCAATGATTCATTTCCGCTTTCAAATCCGCTCACGTAACGGTATGGCTTTCATGCTTCGACACGACTTATAGTAATAGATCACACTACATGGGCATGTAATGGATATTGTCCCTAGAGTACTAATAGTTCTCTCTGTGTATGGAGTCCGAGAGGCGACTGCTGTCATGGTTATGCGACCATACATTACATGTCCTACTCGTACATTGTAGATCCCGTGCATCCTGTTTGTTTGGATGTCAAGATGGCAAGTAAATGCACCTCTCCCGGGGTGGTCGGGTACGTGCAAGCCTAGCCTGTTCAGCCTATAGCATTATACCGGTACCCGATTGAATGGGAGACTGCTCTACATTGTAGATCTACAGACTGTGAACTCAGTTCCTGACCCCAACCATGGCGGCTTGTGCTGGTGTGCCAGTGCCTGGCCCTCAGTCTGCACTTTGTGATTAATTTAAACCACTAAATTAAATTATTTTAGTACATTGCACATCGTAAAAACACTATTGATCTTATCAGCATCGATTGGTTGGGAGACTACATTGTACATGTACATAATAATGTCATTGTATAGCGGCATTAGATCAATCATGACTGTGTTACCATGGCTACAATGACGCCAATGTCGACGCGAAGCCGAGAGGGCCGGGCTGCTGCTGGTGACGATGCTGACAAGATCAATTCTGTTTTTTTTACGATGTAGATTCTACAACGTACTATTAAAATAAATCACAAAATGCGGCGAGGCACAGGCACAGTGACACCAGCACAAGCCGCCATGGTTGGGGTCAGGAACTCAGTTCAAACTTCACAGTCGCTGAGGCCTCTATGATTTCTGGATATAGTCCGAGGATAGAACCTTGCAACAATTACATGAACAGCCACAGCTCCACCAGGCCAGGGAGCCCTACACATACCGTGTATGTGCTCCCTGAACTCCACCATGTCACGTGTGTGTGTGTGTGTGCCGTGTCCCTCGAACCCAGAACACTGCATGAATACATGTACATGTACATGTACGTTGGCATGACCCGGACTCCAGGGGCGCTACTGGAAAATAATTGAAGTAACCAGTTGGGACGATCTCCTGAGGCTGAGATGCGTGGGTTATGCTATAAGCCACAACTAGTCACTGGACCGTGCCTGGAATAATAATGTGCAATGTACAGGAACTACTAATGACTGTACTGCAAGGTTATGTACTCTTGCTGCAAGTCTACAGCGTACTTGGGTACGGAGGAGAAAGAGGCATTGCCTGCAGTGCTGTATTCTGTACTGCCATGGCTAGATGGTTATCGCCCCCTCCCCCTACATGTGGAGGTGAAATAAAATAAATAAATAAATACTGAGTACAGCCATGTAGATTCTACCTCATGTGCAACCTGGACCACTTGAACATACACTGTACATTGTACATGTACTATGATGTAGCTGAATAGTTGTGACAATAATGAATACTCCGTTCCATAGCACAGGGTTCAACTAATTACTTTGTCCATAGGGCTATGAATACTAATCTCGGAGCACACGTGCAACGAAGAATACCATTTACACATGCCGGAGATAGTTGTCCCCTCATATCCCCACCACCACCACCCCCACCATGAACCCACACCGGCATCTCAGCACCCAGTACGGCAACAGTGACACAACGTCTCAAGGCTAGCTCGTTGCAACTAACTAAGTTACTTTGGGTTTCATGATCACATCGCAATGCAATCATCAAGCAGCTACAATCTCAATTTAATCAAAGGCCATACAGAACCAGCTCTGCAGCATATTACATGTATTGTGCAGGAGTTGTCTACCAATGAGCTGCTTTTAACCGTTGAATGGCAATTATTTGCTGGAGAGTGTTGGTGTTGTCACAGTTTCTGTATTTGAATTCGCAAACCGAACGGACAGAACTGAAGGGAGGGAATGGTGAGCTTCAGATCATCACTATGCAACAAAAGAGGTCGGAGACTACTGATACATCATAGAAGGAGGGATGTGAATTATGCTAATGCAAAGCATGCCGCTAGGATTTACCGGGTGTTAGCGGCCGTCGTGAGTTCCCTTCGGGAACGGACACGATAATTAACTCTTTTTTTTCTTTTTTTTTAAAGCATGCAGAACAAAACATTACAGTTTACACTTTACAGGTACCTGGCACTTCAGTTCACTCGTCCAAGGTGTATAGGCAAACAGTGTGACTACTCCACGGTGTAAAGCAGGGAGAACTACTCAAGTAGAAGACTGGCATTTCACTAGACCAGGTGTAAAGGCAAGCAGTGAAGTGCTCTCTCAGGGAGGTCCCAAGCTTTTACTGCACTTATGTCTTTAGCCTGGCGATAGTACTTTACATTATTGTGGGTTTTTATTGGTCACCATTGCCACACTGCCGTCACTGAGCACACACTGATGCACAATGCAGCTATGCTCTTGGCAAGAGTGATAACTACAACCACGCTGCATACAGCATAGATCGCTGTTTCTCGGATAGCAAGCACTACACTACAGTCTACAGAGTACAGTGTGTGAGCCCGTCCAAAGCTCACACTACGTGTAGTACACTGTCAGTCACAGTGCCAGTGGAAATCACGGTTCGCGGTGGAGAATTAGGGAGTTTCGAGAGTAAAGAGGGTTGGCCTTGGCTTGGGTCACCGGTGGGAAGAAAGCAGCTGACAGAGTCAGTGCTGTAACTCGTGCCGTCGTGGACGTGGGGTAGTACTAGTGGTAAAAGTCTTGCAGTTCAAGGGGGCCGCGGCCAGCGCGCGGTCTTCTTTTCATTTATCCTATTCATTAGAGGCCTCTTGCAGTTCAAGGAGGCGTCTTCTTTTCATTTCTCCTATATTCATGGAGGCCTCAGAATTGCAGTTCAAGGGGGCGTCTTTTTTCATTTGTCCTATATTCATGGGAGCGTCTTGTACGGTTCAAGGGGCGTCTTCTTTTCGTTTGTCCTATTCACGGAGGCCTACAGCAGTGCAGCTGCAGCTTGAAAAGGAGAGTGGGTCGTTTCAGGCCAGAGTAATACTGTAAGTGTATTAAATAAAAAATAATTAATTAAAATAATAACTATGACTAGTAGCAAAAAATGAAGAAAGTCAAGTTTAGAACTTGATTTTCTTCATTTTTTGCTGTTGTTATGACTTATGAGTGCACAATTTATTATTATTTATTGCCATTTTACGACTATTGTCTCCTCGTCGATTGTTTAGCTAGTAGCATTAATACACTGAGACAGAAGCAGGCTACAAAAAAAAGTAGGCATTGTCATTGAGTACTGTATCCCAACGAAGCTGATACTCACTACTTGAACCAGCTGTCACCATGGTCACCACCAGGACTCGAATAGGGCTGCAGTCACCGTTGAAAAGAAAAAAAAAGGAGATACATACTGCAAATAATTGAGTACAAACAGGTCTAACAGAAGACCAGAACACTGCTACATTGTAGTAGTGGGTAAGCCAAAACTAACCCGACAGTGTCCCATTTCACAAGCAATGGCACATTGTGCTGTGAAGGATCGTATGAGGACTCAGGAGCAGAAAAAAAGAGTAAATTATCGTGTCCGTTCCCGAAGGGAACTCACGACGGCCGCTAACACCCAGTAAACCCTAGCGGCAGATGCAGCGCCTAACGTTAACGGTGGGGGTGAGTGGATAAGTCTCACAACCACCGGCACTAGTGCCGAGAACGACCCTGAGTGAGGAGCAGAGAGCGGAGACATAACAGTGTCTCCGCTCGAAGCTCCGATATGCAATGTGAGGCCGACAACCGCGGAGTCGTCAAATACGTAGATTTACTTGACAACTCTCAGCCTTGTTGACAACAGTATTCCCGGTGCCGAAAGGCGGGCTCACCGCCCCTGGATGACAACTTCCCCATTTCTAACCCCCCAAGACAAAGTGAATACTGTTGTAGTCATACTGGCCGAACTTTTAAATAAAAAACAAACAAAAAACAAAACTTGAAGGGTTGGGAACATAACTGCAAAAATAAGCAAAGTGGATTTTGCGAAGTAAAACAAAGTTTTTAAAAAAAGCAGGATTTTAGTACTCCCTCGGTTGGGATGGAACAGGGGGGGGGGGGGGAGGGGATGGGGGCTGGCTCCCTGGGATGGAACACCACCTGGTCCCTCTCCGTTTACTCCCTCTTCCCCCTTTTCTACCAGGACTACAATCATAAGGCATTGCACAAGTTCAAAAGTGCCAAATAATTTGGTACTACTACTAGTAATTAAAATTACTACAAAAAAGTACCCACTGCAAGTACAAGGACCATCACAAGGCTATTCAGGTATTTAGTATTAAAACATGGGAACGTAACGTCGTCGCGTCGACTCAACTATCACCGGTACATGTCTTCTCTCTTGTCAACTACATCTGTGTACGGCCGTTCTGACATGAATCACCACATGGTACGGGAGCGCATTGCTTTTACAAAAATTTGGGGAGAGGACAGCAGAACTTATCAGGTAAGGGGTCGTCCGCAATTTGTACACCTGAATTCCGGGATTCTGGATTGTGCACTTTCCGCAAGGTGCAGAAATTTTGGGCATGTCGCTTTTAGTTATAAAAGAGGTGGACACGGCTTTTCCAGCAATTTTTTGATCAACTACTCGAGCAAACCAAACTGATCATCGACTTTCTCAACTAGCTCACCTGTGACAGGAAAGTGTTTCATCGATCTCGCAGGCCCAAGTGAAGCAAGAGGGCAAAAAAGAAATCGCGACGAGGACTGAGGGCATCGCCCCAGATGCCCTATCACTACAAGTTGGTGGGAACACACAGCTGTACACATCCACCGGCAGATTTACACAATGACACGCTCACTCCCCACCCAGGACACACCACCAGGAAGTCACACTAAAAGACGACACACAAACAATCACACGTATCGCAACAACAAAACAATTTGCAGCAGTCTTATTCTCCAATTGGAGTGTGATATTGAAAAAATGGCCGGCCAACAGAAATAGTAACACGTCATAATAATATGTACAAGTGGGGGGCTGAGTACAGTATCTATACAACAGGGGGAAGGGACAGTGAGAGTAACCAGTCATAGGGAAATGTACATCAGAGAAGAAAAACTACTTCACAATAGAAAATGATACGCTCACAATATGCGCAAATTCAGTACTGCAACTATACTACTAAAAAAATAATGAAGAGCTCTAAACAATAGAATCAGAATAGAGAGAGAGAAAGACAAGGGGTACAGGTGACATGATTCCTGTGGCTATGGATACACTTACAAACAATGGGAGTGATGACTTACTTTTCGTTTGGCAAACAAACAAATTGTACACATACACGGGTATGAAAGCACTGGACGAGCTAAAGAAAAGGTTGTTCACGAGATACAGTTCCGAAAGGACAGCAGCAAACAGTGAAACGTTGTGTGATTACACCACACAAAATGAATACAGTACTTAGATATCATCATCATGTAGAAAATATTTGACCAGGGCGATAAGGAGTACATAGGAGATATGGCGGACAGTAGGTATAAATTCAAGATGATGCACTAGACAAGAACACACGCTTCACAAGGAAAGCGAGGCGAAGCACAGTATTCCAAGCCTGCACGCACTGTCAGCAGCAACATCATGGCAGTCCACGTTACTACTAATACTACTAAGGAGTTTGGAGAAATCTAAATGTTCTAAACAATTTGTTTAGGCTGCAGATAAGACCAAAAGTACTTTTCAACGATAGGACAGGAGGAGGTGAGTAAATAGGACAGACAGTAGATGAGTAGTGAAAACAACTACTTTACTTGCACTGCAAAACTGTGGATTGCAAGCAACTAGTGCTGCCTATCACGTATACCCATGCTTGGAGGCAGAAGAGAGCCGGTTTAGAGCTTACAGTCGTGTTTCTGTGCCAGACTGCAATGGCATGTAGTGTGAGTCACAGCAGCCAAGTGACTATTCTTGCCGATTCCAAACAATTACAGTACCCTGAGCATAGAGCAAAGCACAGCAGCAGCAATACACATAGTGAGATTAGCACAAGTCAGACACATTTTTTTAACACAACATGCTTGGCCTACCTTTAACACAACATGCTTGGCCTACCATTTACAAATTACCCCCCCACACACACATCCAGCCTAAAGCTGTGTTCACAACTGGCGCGTGTATGCGTGAAACCACGAGTTTGTGTGTATTTTCGCTGGCTTTTGGGGCGTCATGCGTATGGAAACGCGCCGCGATGGAAATTCCAACACGTAATTTTCAGCACGTACTGGCGTCATGCTAGTAGCACTTTGATCGGTGGGGTCAAACAATTAGTATGCGAAGGCGGCGCGAAAGCCTGAGCGCGCGTTTGGGCACACATGAACCGCAAGTGCACCGCGTCCACGCGCCAATTGTGAACACAGCTTTACACATGGATGTGCGTGTGCGTGCACACACACACCATGTACCATGTATGTCCAGCGCAAGAGAAGCACACACATCTGAAAATGTGGACGTACTCCTGCTAATTTTCTCTTTCAGCAAAAGGTAGCAGACAAGATCTGAATGAAACAGATCAAGACGTGCGCCAGGTAACTGTCCAGTCTACATAACTGGCGAAGCCCCATAATATGACCGCATACACGCATACACGCAAGCACGCACCCCCTCCCCCCCCCCCCCCCCCCCCCACACACACACGCATGACCGCATTCAAATACCAGGAGTGGCAGCAAAATCAGCTGCACAGCAGCCGCAGCAGCACAGCAGCCGCAGCAGCACAGCAGCCGCAGCAGCACTGTCATTGCACCTGCTACTAGTGGCAACTCGGCAAGCACAACGTGTACACACAATATACACACAATATACAGAGAGGTACACAGCAGACAGGAGCCTTACCGAAGAATCACCAGACGCCAGTAAGGACTCGTTGTAGTTGAATGAGACAGCAATGACTGCAGCGGAGTGACCTTGGAGTTTGTTGACCATGGGCTTTTGCACCTCATCCACATTGTAGAAGTACACACTAAGATCTTCACTGCCGCTTACTACAGAAGAAACACAATGGGTCGGGCCAAACATGTACACGCACACACACGACGACGTGGGCAGACCGTGCACGCACGCACACACGACGACGTGGGCAGACATACGCATGCACAGCAAGCAGTAACAAACAGAGAAAGAGCAAAGTCAAGTCAGCATCGCGGCTAAACACACAACATGGCAGTTCGGAAAAAGGAAACAAAGCACAACACATTCCATGCGCAATACCTTGGCACAACACACAGTTGGAATCTATTGCGCATATTGTCTATTTAGGGGTTTTACAAAATAGAGTCATGGGGGCAAGGGCAACGACAGCTGGAAAGCAGAATAAGATCCAGTGCCCCCCCCCCCCCCCCCACACACACGCACTACGTGAGCAGCTCAGCACTGCCGCTCATTGTGATCGTTTGTGTTTCCGTAGACACACGAGAAGAGGTGACTTGTCCTTACCGACACAGGCTCCTTGTCTGAATGACATCAGTGGACAGAAGATACTGCGGATAGTTTCCTTGCTGTGCTTAATTGAGAACTGTCTTTTCAACACCAGCGAGTCATCCGGGTTTATTCTAATACACAAGCGAATAAAGAGTAGTAACATAAGTACCCCTAATTGGAAGAAGAGCACTGCCACAGGATAACTATCAGCTAGAGATGAAGAGAGAGAGAGAGAGTGAGAGGGAGAGAGAGAGAGAGAGAGAGAGAGAGAGAGAGAGTGAGAGAGAGAGAGAGAGAGAGAGAGAGAGAGAGAAGGGGGTGAATGAGAGCAAGGGGCGGACACAGTGGTGGAGAGACACGCAGAGAAACATTGCACATTTAAAGAAATGGAAAGTCAGCAGACACTGTAAATGATAAAGTAGAACGTCTCTAATCCGGGCACCGCTCAGGCACGCACTTGTCACTTGTCGTGGTGGTCAGCTGAACTTCTTGACCACATACAAGAGTACTACCCTCAGCTCCCACCGACTGACTGCGAGCGTTAGTGTTTGTGAAGGGCATCAGTCTGGCTGGGACCAGTGAATCTAACTGAAGAGAAAAAAATCGACGGTTTGCGTGGGGCTCGGCTGGAAGACGAGTTTTCCGCAACCGTAGGAACATCATCACCCTTCAAGTATCAAGGTGCATATGCAGCTCCCAAAGCGGTGGGAGGTGACTGAAGAGAATGATGTGTCATATCAACTATAAGTTACTCGAAGTAGCATATTTCCGAGTCACGGAATATTCTGAGTCCCGAGGGGCCCCTGGTAAGACTGGTTCTACGGTTACAGTTCTATAGAGCTATCTCTCAATGCTGGTACGTTTGTAGTGGCAAAATTACCTGAAGAGAAGCAGGCCATTCTGCATACTATTGACAAGCAGTGAGGGATCCCTTGCTTCACGACTCATCCAGCTACGTGATGAAATGGAGGTGATCTGATTGCCAAGCGACACCAATGTCCTGCAGAGCAAGCCAGGCAATAAAGAGAGAGAGAGAGAGAGAGAGAGAGAGAGCAAAAAAAAAGTGGCAGCCTCAGCAACAAGATAGATGCAATGACATTGCTGACTAGTGTAAACAGGAAGACAGTTTGCCCCCCCCCCCCCCCCCCCCCCCCCCCACCACAGACACACTAGATCTACTAGTAGTGGTTTGCAACACAGACACATCAAGTACAATACTATGTATCTGTGACATACATGGGATCTCAGATGCGAGGTGCCCGCTGGGATGGGAAAGAGCAGGTAACAGTTAAACATAGTAACAGTACTAAGTCTTGTACTTGTTATTCTAAACTCGGATGTTGAGCCAATAGTACTATGTAAAGAGAAAAGGACCTATAAGTTACTAGTTATGACTAACAGTCCGAAGGTAACGAGATAATAATTATATAGTCAGATAGTGCGACAACAAGGCACACAACTGACAATGATATTGAGATATTTTAGTAACTTATAGGTCCTTTTCTCTTTACATATTACTTGTTATTCAAACAAGCTTTACTATGGAGGAAAGTCCATTCCCGGAAATGTCCATACAGAGCAAATGGACATCTTATCAGGGTATTAAGTGAGTTGCAATGTGCGGGTGTATAGTAGTTATGCAAGGAAGGAGATCATTCACTCGCAATGAGTGCAAGACAGACTACAAACTCTCCTCAACACTCCCGGCTTCATGAAAATATGCTGTGCGGATTGCAAACCAGATGCCAACGCCCTTCTATACGTGCGTTGGCAAATGATCGCAACACGGGTGTGCAACACACCGAATACACGGACATATGGAATGCTCACAAGCACCCGGGCTCCATGTATTCAACAGTAGAACAACAGGCCCTCAGGGAGTGTACTATGTAGTCAGCGGTAAGACACAACACTGGGTCAGCAGCACTGACCTCTTGGTTTTCTGCATTCTGCCCGTTGCAATGTGGAAACAGAAGCAGTATAAGAATCCCTGCAGCACACAGCACACAGTACAACACAGAACTACCGTTTTGCAGGCAAGTGTGTTGCTGAAGGAGAATACAACTGTAGCAGCGCTGAGAGAGGACAGGCAATTGACTCAGAGCCACTAACAGTAAAGTTGAGGCCGGATAGGCTGCCATCAAGCTTGCCTACCAGTAAGCCAAGCTCACACAACAGATCGTATGTGGCAAGCCAAGTTCATGCCACTGAACACATGCATTTGCTGACACGAGTAACAGCGCATGCAAACAGTGAGTTCACCAGCTCCCTCTAAAGCAATCAAGATTCAAGACCCATGGAAAGTACAGGATGTATTGCGTGCACCTGGTCTACCATGGCACCAAGGAAGCTACTCAATCTACCGGCAGTGCAGAGAAAAGAGACCCAGGGTTTATGCATGGCTGCCACAGGACAGTTCAGCACAGGCACAGTTTAGCTGAGACCAGACACTGAACACGTCTCTACCGGCAGTGCAGAGAAAAGAGACCCAGGGTTTATGCATGGCTGGCACAGGACAGTTTAGGACAGGCACAGTTTAGCTGAGACCGGACACTGAACACGTCTTCCTATTGATACCCGACACAGCAAGAAAGGATAGTGATGGAATATATCGGCCATTATCGGGTACGAGCAGTACTGACCTTTGCATCGCCAGCCCACACCACCTCACCATTGCGATCAAACGACACACAAGACACGGGACCATTCGTCTTTCCACCACTGCCCTGCACGCCAATAACATGATAAGGGTGGGGAAATAAACACAGACCACCACACACACACATGCACAGACAGATGCACATAAACTCACATGCACGCACGCACGCGCACCCATACATACACATGCACCGCAGCGAGCAATCATGTCTACTTCACTAAACAAAGCAAACACAATCAACTGGCTTCTGGGATTACAAATAGCGTATACAAATGCACTGCTAACAGTACATAGCATCCGTACCACAAGTAATCAAAAACAAATGCAAAGTCTGTGCTCTCTTTAGTACTTCCTCCGGAAACAAAAACTTTCCTCCGGAAACAAAAATTTCGGGACTTTTATTCACATCCTTTAATAGGAGTTCCTCTACTCTAAAAACTTGGCTCGGTGGAACAAAACCAGTGGAAGACAATGAGTGGGTACAGTTCTTTAAAGTACGTACACTACTATACAAAAACAACTGGGCACTGCTGGAGTCTCACTGGGAATCACTGGATTCTTCAGAGCTCAATTCACTTGAACTGCCAGGTTGATATTAAATTGTACATACACCACCACCAAGCAGCTGACTCAAAACTGCCCGCAAGAAAACGTCACTGGAACACAGAGGCTAGAGCATACCTCTACAGAGGTTAATTTGTACCCATGCATGCTTTGTGTAAGAGACTACAGAGGTAGGTGTCAAGGCCAGCACCCTGGTAAGGTGGACAGCTGCTACAGAGTAACATTATCAGTTATCACCAGTTCCAATGCTATATATGTCATTTCCACTTTCCAGTCATTTCACTCTGGAAAAGGGAGCCACACAAAGCAGGCCCAGTGGAACTGGTCCGGTTGGTCAGGCCCTGGCCGGACCAGATTTTCAGCCATCAGCGCATGAGGTGGTGATGTGCACCTGCCATATCATGCACAATGCGTGAAGGGTTATGGTATGGCCGCACCAATCCAAAACTGCTTCCACCAGTACTGCATACGAACACACATGACCCACACACTCACGATCTCTTCGGTGGCATCTTTATAGGGGAATTTCATTTACACAGACCTGCATACATGATGCACTGTACATGTACAATGCTGCTCATGAAGTCCGATCGCGTGAATCAAGTTCGCGCCCTACGCCAGTGTACATCCCAGTGTTCGCAGGTCTAGGGCTGCGCAGCGCCCGGCATGGCATTCACTCGCTTGATCGGATTTCATTGAGCAACACTTTAGCTGAGAACAGTGGAGTGCTCACCTTGTACGACTTGCCAGTGGAAACATTGAAGACATGCAGCTGGCATTTTGCCGTGCCGCACACAAACATGTTGTTGTTACTGGGCTGGAAGCGACAGCAGTAGACCTCGGCACCTAGTGATATGCTACGCAAGCAAGAACCGCTCTCCGTGTTCCATAACCGAACAGTGCAATCTAGAGACGAAGAGATAATGAAGTCGTTCGACTGAGACCAGTCAAAATCTGTACAAAAAAATCACATGCACACACACACACACACACACACACACACGCACACACATACGCACACACGCGCACATGGCAAGGAGAGACAGTGTCACAAAGGAGAAACAGAATATCTAGTGCTTAGAACAGGGCCTGCAGTCAGGTAGAGCTAGTGTACACATTTAATCATATACACATCACACACAGATTCTTGCACGCACCCCCCCCCCCCCCTCTTTCTCCAATCCTCCTCCCATCTCCATTCTACCGTCCCCATGGCCAGTCTAACAGCCAATAAAGAAAGAGACAGTCCCTGAGCATGACTGCACAGAGAAAGGGATCCACTACACTCGCATCGTGCCATAATAGCCTGCCGTTCTCAACACAGTCATGGACAGGACACCAGACACAACAGTCACCAGTAAGCCCAAGACTATGCAGACTCTATTTCATTACTATTCATGGCATTCTGTATGGGAGTGGCATCACCAGCATCTTGTCATTCGCATAACCTCTACAGATGGACACGGGGGGGGGGGGGGGGGGGGGGGACCTAGACCATGCAGGTCACTGATTGATAGCAAACTGGGGATTCCAACGTCAGCTCTCAGAATGCATTGTAATCCCACCACACGCCTATGCCGCGTGGTCCATGGTCACGGACACATGCGCACACGGTGGCGTCAGTCTATTCCTCATGGTCCATATTAACAGATACATACACACACAGCTGTGTCATCGCGAAAGCGTTCTGCAGACCACGAGGTACGTAAAATAATGTAAATTCTGTCTGTAGGGTACAGTGGGTGTTAGAGACCAATGAGCTCTCACATAGTGAGGGTGGTGCTTTTCTCCTCCCCCTCTTCGCCTTTGCCTCGCCAAGCAAAGTCAGGAATCTAATCCCAGATGCGTCTACTGGGGGTGGAAAATAATCTTCGCACAAACTGGGAATCAAACTCGCAACCCTGTGTTTGGAAGGCCCATGCTCTAACGAATTTTGACAACAACGCAACCCCCCCCCCCCCCCCCCCCATGCTAGGTGCAACAAGACAAATCGTTCTCACCTGTAACACCCTTGGTGTGACCCAACAGAGTGTGTTCAACCGACGCTGGAATAGGCTCCAGGCGACATATCGTTAGCGTGCCGTCAGTCGAGCTTATGGCTAGCCTCGTGCGATCGTCATGACCAAACTTCAGAGCGGTCACTGCATGAGAGCAATCCGAGCACAACACGCATCAATGTACATTAGATTGTGCTGTATTCCCCACCCCCAAAAGGGAAAGCAATTCTTGTACAATACTCTACATACATTAATGAACATAGGATTTAACACACCACACCACGAGAGATAGTACCCACTGCCAGTCGAACATTTCCAGACACTGAAGCTCACCACACTGTTGCTGCCACACACACACACAACCAACTCGTGAACTCTCCCACACTACAACCGAAGCATCAACTGGAATGGCAGCAAGTGCAACAGCGATTGCACCAACCGTGGTGGTAGCACAAGCACATGCAGCAAAAGAAGCAGCAGCAGCACAGTCAGTGACTGGTCAGCAACTGCTGTTGTAGCGCCACCAACAGTGCAAGCAACAGCAACACCAACAGTGCAAGTAACAGCAGCAGCAGTAGCAGCAGCAGTGGCAGCAACACCAGCAGTGGCAGCAACACCAACAGTGGCAGACCAGCAACAAGCCAGTGCAGAGGTGCCACTCAGCTTGTGTGTAGTGGGAAGAGGCGGGAGACGACAAGCAGAAGACAAACAGACGAAGACAAGCACATAATCACCACCATCACCATCCCAACATGTACAGACAGACAGGTTCCGCAGCTAAGCTCACCTGCACCTCGATGGTGATCAAATATATGGTACATTCCCTGGAATTCGTAGTTCTCAATCAGCGACGTGTCACCTGCCATTTTCCTGATCACAACGCAACAAATGCAACAGAACACGTCAAACCATCACACATGCCCGAACGGAAAAGGAGCAACAGAAGGCAGCTAAGACGATACACTGTACTATTTCACTCAGTAAACCAGACAGCGCATGTTTTGCCTAACCTTTCTCACAATCATCATGTCCAAAACACATGCAACTCATCACGTGCCCAATTGGAATGGAGTGAGTTAGCAGGAAGCTGAGAGTACCAAATCGCATGTACCTCATTGCACAGCCACTCGGAATGGCAGTCGATGGAATCAAATTATTCCAATCATTCAGGAAAGGAAAATGGAATTTACTGCCGTCAGATTTCACAAGAGAAGACGTTAGTCTGCACTTGAGAGACCACTATCTACCACCTATCTACCAAGACAACTCCCAAAGTTGCCAAGACGACTCGTGTTCATTGCCTTGCTGGTCAAAGCTACATACTGCACTCAGTTGATAGTGCAGCTGAGCGACTGCGAGCTGCAGTGCAAAACAGTGGACCATATGAACTGTGTACGCGCGATTTCAGACATATGAAAACTCTACATAGTGCTGTACACGGAAACTCTAGTACCAGTCAAGACGGCAATTATCAAAAGAAACACTAACCCACAACACGGCCAACACTTCGTTTTGACAGAAATGTTTTTTCTCCAAAATCCATCAGTGACTATTTCTGGTAGACGAGTACGGAGAATGAATGAAGCAGCTCATGGTGCTGCAGATCACAGAGTGAGTTTGTGACCTATCTACGAGTACAACATACAAACAAGGCCGGTCGAGGCGAAGCAGAGTGCTCGATGCACAAATGTGCAAGAGCAGTCTACATAAAAACGGAGGCGAAATGCCATGTAGCTGTAACTTCAAGTTTCACGCATTTCAGCGATCATCAGACAGTGGCAAATGAGTTCAACATACCGTATTTTTCCGGTTGTAAGTCGACCTTTTACGACTTAAAATAGAAGGAGAAAGGGTGGGGGTCAACTTACAACCGGGATTCGACTTATAACCGGGAACTATCAGTATCTTACAAAAAAATGACCTGCACTGCATGCACGAGTGCACTATGTGTACACATTTTTTTCCAGTTTATTGGTCTTTTCAAGGATTGGGATGTTATAACCTCCAATAAGGAATGTTTACATGATTTGTTGATGTGTTAATAGCAGGGAGTGGTTAGTAGTGCTTCTTTGGGTGAAAACTTTAAAACGCAGAATTGAGACCTCCGGATACGGGGGTCGACCTATAACCGGTAAAATACGGTACTGTAAGTCTACAAATATTCGGCGCATATAAAATTTTATTTTATTTTCGGCTATTTTCGGCCTGGTCAAGTTTGGCCGAAAATTCGTTGCGGTCGAAATTTTGTTTTGCAAGGTTCAGTGTGACAGTGGACACATGCGACAGCAGTACAGGCTGAACATTTGATGTGGCCGAAATGGGTTTTAGCCCTGGGAGGCTGATATTTTAACGGGCTGAAAATTTGCCGACTTACAGTACTGTACACTGATGAGAATAGCAGAGTGCTCGATGTACAAATGTGCAGAGTAGTACACACAAACAGCGCAGGCAAAAGGCTGTGTAGCTATAACTTCCAGTTCCACGCATTTCACCGATCATCAGACAGCGGCAAATGAGTTCAACATACTGTACACTGATGAGAATAGCAGGTGACTGCAGCATAGTGCATAGCAGCATAGTGCATAGCAGCATAGTGCATAGCAGCATAGTGCATAGCAGCATAGTGCATAGCAGCATAGTGCATAGCAGCATAGTGCACTGCAGCATACCGTAATGTCGCGTGCATTAGCCGGGGCTTATATGCCTATAAGCCGGTGATGGAGTCAGGCTTGTACACAAGACAGGCTTATACACGAGACAGGCTTATATGACAAGCACCACTCAATGACCAGGCTTGTATGCGTTCTATCTACGGGTAGACTGCAACAAACACAAGTGAAAAGTTCGAGGAGCGCCGAAACAACTTCAAACAAGCAACTTGCCAAGGGACAAGACGGAAAATGCCATGGGAAAGGTAAGTTTGAAGCTTGAAGAGTGCTGCATGGCCGTCGAGCGCAGCTGGTGTTGATTTCCGCATCTTCCCACGTTTTCCGCGTGTGCAAGTGTACGGTACCATGCAAACATGAACATGTAAAAGGCGCGCTCACCAGTCTTGCGTAGTAGCCCGGCTTACGCACGCGACACGTGGCGCGTCTCGTGTACTGGCCCGGCTTATGCATGCGACAGGCTTGTACGCGAAAAGCTGTTGCAGATTTCATGCTTCTACACGAGACAGGCTTATGCACAAATCCGGCTTATGCACGCGACATTACGGTACTAGTAGTGCTCACCTGCTGGCCTGGGCATTAGCTGTTGGCACCAAACCTTCTTGACCGGCCTCAGCAGGAGGAGCGAGATAACCCCCGCTGGCTGACGATGTTGTGCGGTGATGACCTTTGACGAACGAGGCACTGCCTGTTAGCGAGTCCATGCTGTGACGGCAGCTCTGTACATTGAAAAAGGTATGGCCACAGGTGACACAATACACCACACACACACACACACACACACACACACACACACACACACACACACACACACACACACACACACACACATGCACACACATGCCAGCCCGCACACACATTCACACACGTGCAAACACACACACACACACGCAAACACACACGAACACACAATGAGTCCAACCACCATGGTTCTAAAGTCAACATCACTGATCACTGATGTCGACATTGCAAGTCACACCAACTACTCTGTCTGCTTTGGCCACGTTCCAAATGCACACAGTTGCTCTTATTTAATACTGCTGCATATGGTTACTCTGCTCTCACTGACTGAGATCGACGCAGAGGAAAACGCACACGCGCACACACACACACACACACACACACACACACACGCACACACACCTCAGACCTGCCCATCGTGGAAGCGATGATAGCGAACAGCTATGTTAGACATAGCAACTTGTGCTGGGATTACACCATTCAACAGCTTGCAAGGCTGATGAATACACACACACACCATGTACCATGTACCATGTATACGCCCGTCGCAAGAGAAGCACGCAAATCTGCAAATGCACTGGATGTGCACCCACAGATTTTCTCTTTATAGCAACGATAGCGGATCTGATTCTGATTGAAACAGATCAAGACAAGCGCCAGATAACACACACACACACACACACACACACACACACACACACACACACACACACACACACACACACACACACACACACACACACTGTGTAGCTTTGGCCATTTTGGCCTACAATCACACTGTAGTCCGAGGTTACAAACATAGACCAGGACATCTGGCCACACTAGCGGCTGTTACGATTTTCAGCTTGTACATACTGGTTTTTCTACATTGGCCTATGCGCTAATGTTGGTTACGATTATCAGCTTGTACAGTTGATAAAATAATAATAATTATGGTGGTAAAGACACACCTGGCAATATGGCGGTAAACACACGCCTGCCCACACACGCTCTCTAGGCTGCAAATTTCTGGCAGTGTGTGGGCAGGCGTGTGTTTACCGCCATATTGCCAGGTGTGTCTTTACCACCATATTAACCATAAGTACCGCTGCAGTGGTGTCTTCAACTTCATACTCCAGAGTCAAGCTTGTACAGTGTTTTTAGGTTGGCAGTCATGAGTCAGTCAAATATCAGGTCAAGTCGGCGGAATAGCGCGAGCTCCAGTGTGGGAGCAAACCCATTCCTAGTGTTTTTATTATTATTAATATTATGTTATGCGCTAATGACATGCGTTTTGTTTCGATTTTCAGCATACAATACATCAGCACTATGTCCGCACCAGACCAGCACCATGTACCGATGTAGGTCTACCATGGTCCATGGTACATACCAGGAACACACACACAACAAGCACTACTGCCAGTGCAGTGTAGATATGTAGGAAACCGACATATCACTATTATCGGCTGATTAGGCGAAACACGAGAACTGTCACATGAAACGCAATCTTCATCAACGGAATAAAAAATAAATTAGCGAAACTCAATGAAACAACCAGGACGGATGTTTACTTCCACATGGAGACAGTTCAACAATTACATACGCACCTCATTCGCTTCGCCATAGGCTACTGCATCAGAAACGTCGACGCTCATTGCCGCTTTCAAAGGGGACTCCAGAGCTGCCTCAGTGATGCGTCAGGCCAAGACGACAACAGCGCTAGATCGACACACGGCTTGATTCTTGTTGAACAACAACCCTCGAGTCGGCTCGTGTGTTAGGGATCACAGTCAGTGGAGATCTCGAGAGGGCTAGGGTAGGGCCAGGCAGCGAGCAAATCGGCGGAAGACCTGCTGTGCGCACGCGATGCGAGCAGTTTCCAGTGCACGTCGTTGTACGTCTTTCACTTCCAGACTTTGGAGCAGTCCTTCAAAAAATAAAAATAATAATACACTGCGCTTCGTGAGCTGATAGTTCTACAGAGCATAGACTCAGTGATTTCTTGTGCACCTGTGTTGCCAGCTAGTATTGGAGAATCGACACCGATCGATGGAACGTACACAGAAGATCAACAACAGACCATGGAATCCCAAACTGAGCACAGCCCCAGCTCAACAACTCGACTGGCTGCTACTGTCGGGGGTGGCTAGCGGAAGTGCTGGCACCCCTTTCTTGCTAAGCACAGCAGCCGGCGAGCTAGTCATAGGCCAAGGTGAAACGTTAAACTGAGAACACAGTAGTCGATGATGGTGCCAGTGCCACCAACCTACCTACAAAATCGCGTTCCAATGGTCGTTCCAGAACACGATTGGAATGAATGGCCACGAACAGAGGGCAGTCGAGTCAACAAGTCGACAGCAGATCAGAGTGCAGAAAAGCAGGTTCGCAGAGGTTATCTTCGACAGTCGGAGTCACCCCCGCAACAGTCGCGTGTCAGCACTCAGCAAAACAAAAAATCGTGAAGATTGACATCATGTCAGGTCAGAAGGGGAAAGTACCGAGTCAAACCATCCAAGTCGTCCAAGATTCTGTACATCATGTAGACCTATGTCTATGAGTATGAATATGTACATACATGACTTGTACATGACCGTACATGACTACTGAATACTACATGATTTACATCATGACTGTACTGAGTCTGTACTGTAGTAGTACTGGTAGTAGTAGTAGTACACTGGACAGCTGCAGACTGCCAAGGCCAAGGGCATACATACTGACATAGTACAAACTGACATAGCACAAAATGACATAGCGCAAACTACCAATAAGCTTGGATCTAATCATTCATCCCTAGCTAGCCCTGTCCAGGCCAGGCACTGAACTCTACCACAACAAGTGCCTTTTATTTATTTTGTTGTCCCGACTCCTTGCGGTGTGTGTTAGGAGAGGCGATTGGAGAGTACATTGTATGTACAGCCACTTGCGGCGTACCGGCACTGGACTGTTTTCGAGGACAACCACTGGTGCACCCACTCCTCCGGTCAAACAGCAGGTTCAAGTGCAGTCCATTACCAGCACACATGTCTGTGTATAGTGAGTGAGGGTACAAAGATGATCAGGATTGCAATACTGGAACCAAGCTGCCTGTGCCTCTCTTCATAACCCATCAGAAAATCCACGCAATGGCATCAAACTCAAGGGAAGAAAGGGCAGAGACATTCCAACTAAAGTTACGTTAAAAGTACACGTAACTGAAAATACCAGAAATACTGCAGACATACCAAAAGCCTATTACCATTATGGCATGTTCTGAGTACTACGACCATTATAATTTACAAATGAGAGTCCTCCGGCTGGGTAGAGTGTTCAATATTCGTTGGAATAGAGCTATTGTACACACGACACAGAGCACCACACAGCATTCATTGAAACTAATAGTTTCATTCCCCTAGGCAATCATCGGACAACTAACTTGACATAGGTAAGAAACTAGTACTTCGTTACAACGGATGATGCGAGGTGCATGCTCTGTGCCGTGTGTACGATTATAATTTATGAGTATGCTTTGAAGTTTCTTTGTGCACCTTTGCTGTGCCACTGGAGTATCTTGTCAAGTACGGGTCTGTATTTCTTGAAGTACTCAATCTGCCCATACAACTGTTTCATCCTGTTTCGTCGTACTCGTTCTTGAAGAAGTATGACCCTGGCTTGTATCAGCGTGGTTGCAATTTTGCAGAGAATTCAGCAGAGACTCAGAGCAGCAAGGGATATATGCATGCGCCGTCGTCCTTCGGCGAGAATCCCACAGAATGCGGTGTAAAGACATAACTGCGTACAAGTAGCATACAGTATACTAGTAGCAGCAAGAGTGAATAAGCTTCCAAGAGTGTGCAACTCTGCACATGGGGTCTCCAGCGGCGAAAACTCACATCACGTGTCTCAGATACGTTTCGTACTACGTACGAACGAAGGATAGCGTGCACGCAATCCGAATATCTGCCATGATCATGCTGGCGAGTTGCATACGCGCAGTGACTTTCTGTCAGAGAGTGCTTTTTTTATTACTCCGCTGCCCGCTAAAATTGGGCTGGAAACGATTACGTACAACTGGAACACCACACCACGTGATGTGAGTTTTCGCGGTCGGCGAACCCCATAGAAAGGTATCAGGACTTGCATACTAAACACAGACAGGCTATTATTTATGAAGTCCGGTGGCAGTATTTGCACCAGGTATTCTCAAGAATGTGTACAGAGTGCTAGCCGTCAAAGCAGAAATCAGTGTAGCAAGAGTTCTACCTACAGAGATCTACAGAGATTGCTCTGAGAACAGGACTAGTTTGTACCCCCCCCCCCCCCCCCCAACACACACACGCATGAACACACATGTGCACTATGAACAGGAACAGCCAGTTGTGCAAAACAGTGTAAAGAACCCATGCTCAGAACAGAATGTAGCCTGCATGCTGTGGCCACAGGTACATGGATACAACCCTCACCCCCATACTGGGCCATAGCTAGCCTGACTTGTGCCCATTATACTAGTACTGTACACCCACAGGCTGTATAATACACAAACCCTGTTAGTTCTCAAGTACGTGTAAGTTGTATTGTACGGACAAGTACAAGTACAAGTACAACTGGCAGCATCAAAGATGACAGAGCTGACACAATGGTTTCATCTGTTTTCACGCAGTCAACATGCTGCTAGCTAGCTCTGGCTATACCAGTTACCAGGACAACAGCAGGTACAGGTACAGCGTAGGCAAAGTGCCAGTGTCTGAGCGAGTCCATCCGTGATCACAGTATTAAACGGGGGGGGGGGGGGGGACTATGGTTTCGTGGGGTCAAAAAATGAAGTTTCGAAATTCTTACTTTTTGTGCTTGCTAACGGTTCCACCTGCTTTCAAGGGCTGGAGAAAAACATTTGAGCAAGTTCCATTGATGCATTGCACAGATATACGCATCTAAAGTTGCACGAAATTGCAACAGAATTTCAATTTAGATGTTCAAATGTGCTAATTGCAATTCAGATGGAATGCGGCTAGTTCTCCCAACTCTGGCTGATTTCTCGTGCTGACGATGTGTACATCTGCCGTACCGTATATCAAAATTCAAATAATTACTTGTAATTGTAAGACAACATAATTGTGCAAGGTGGATCATGGGAAACCCTCGCCAGAGCTCCAGCAGTGGAGGCCGGAGAGTTCGTAGGGCGAAGAGGAAGTATTTTGGCCCAAAGAAGTCTTCTGAGGAACCTAGACCCGATGATGAGGCCGTGTTGGACGCTGGCGTTCCAGAGAGTGCGTCTGCACGAAAATTGAAAAATGTGCCATCCTGGCTGCTTGAAGGAGATATTGAACAAGGTTTTCTCACCGAGTCAGACAGCGAGAGTGAGATTGATGAAGAGCAGGATGACGACGACTATGACGCTGCTGATTGTTGTGGAGTGAACGGCAATCGCATTGTTGACCTTAGCTCCCTGCAAGAACTTCAGGACAATTTCGCAATTTGTCGTAAATGTTCAAGTGGAACTCTTCGGCTCGCAGACTCAAAGCAACGAGGCCTTGGTACTGTGCTGACGCTTGAGTGCAATGCTCCCATCAAGTACACCGCCTCTGCTTCAAAGTTGTCTACTTGTGTTCGGTCTTCACCTGGCTAAGTCAACACCACAACTACAAGTAAGATGTTTTCCCAGATCTTAATCTCCACCATTGCATTGGATTGGATTGATATTACAGTGGTGACTATCACAGACATCCGCCTAATAACAATAGACCCACTAAGGCAATGCGCCACTCAGTAAGAAGGCTGGCAGAAGTTTTGAGGTGAACAAGCGGTCTGTCTTGGGTATGCGCCGCATTGGCAGAGGATGGAATGCGCTAAGAAAATTTTGTGGAATAATGAATTTGCCACCACCAGTGACAGAATCAGTTTACAACACGCACCACAAGCAGCTGATGACTGCTGTTTCCAATGTTGCTGAGAAGGACATGCTCCAATGTGCTGTTGAGCTGAAGCAACTGGACAACACCGACAAAGTTGCTGTCACATTCAACGGAACCTGGATGCGACGCGGCTACTCCTCCCTCTTCGGTGTATTTGCTTGCATTTCATGGCGCACCGGTCGAGTTCTAGACGTGCAAGTGAAGAGTCGGTATTGCCACGAGTGTGCCCTGTGGAATGACGAGGAAGAGAGTGGAGTTGTTACAGCACAGGAATTTCAGGAATGGAAGGAGCAACACTGCTGCAAGGCTAACACCAAGGCATCTGCACCTGGCATGGAATGTGAAGCTGCGAGTGATGTATGGAAGCGCTCAATGGAGAAGCGCAGCCTGATGTACACCACCTACATTGGAGATGGAGACTCCAAGGGGTATAACAGAGTGTGTAAGGAAGACCCGTATGGTGGTGTACAAATTGCAAAAGAAGAATGTGTTGGCCATGTTCAGAAGAGAGTGGGCACACGACTCCACGAGCTAAAGCGTCAACTGAAAGGGAAGAAGCTCAGCGATGGCCGCCTAATATGTGGGCACACGACTCCGCGAGCTAAAGCGTCAACTGAAAGGGAAGAAGCTCAGCGATGGCCGCCTAATATCTGGAGCTGGCCGACTATCCGACAAGACCATTGACAAGCTACAGACTTATTATGGCTGGGCAGTGCGACAGCACAGTGATGACCTCCAGGCAATGGCGCGGGGTATTTGGGGTGGCCTCATGCATCGCTGCTCAATGGATGATACGCCTCAGCACGATTTCTGCCCTTCTGGCGCTGACACCTGGTGCAAGTACCGACAAGTGGAAGCTGGTGCCAGGGAGACGTTTACTCACCGCAACTCCATTCCGAAAGCTGTATTTGAGGTCATCAAACCCATCTACATTCAGCTTGCAGAGAGAAAACTGCTCGAGCGATGCTTGATGGGTGCGACACAGAATGCAAATGAAAGTTACAACAACATTGTGTGGAGCATGTGTCCGAAGGAAGGCTTCTGTAGTGCAGACACTGTGAGCACAGCTGCACACCTGGCAGTTCTCACCTTTAACCATGGTGCAATCACCCTCCTGGCAGTTCTGAGGGAGTTTGGCTGCACAACAGGTTGCTACACGGAGAAAGCTCTTCATGTTGAGAATCCACAAAGCTCAGCGCAAGGCATCGACAGAGGAAAAAGAGAGGAGGAAGAAGAGGAGAAGACGCAGAAAAGGATGGGAGGAGGCTACTGTTGAGCAAGAAGGTGTGTCTTATGGAGCAGGACAGTTCTGACAGCTACTTACCTAGTCCTGGTGAGCATAAACTCTTTGCCACTTCATGAAAGGTACATATTTGGAGTGCCTATTTTGTCTGTTTTTAGCTATTTTTCCACTTTCCGCGCAATTTCCTGGTCAGGTCTTTTGTAGTCATGAAGTTGGTTGCTCCAACGAGGAGCACACGCTTCTTACCGAACTTGACACTTGACTGACTCACGACTGCCATCCGGAGCACACGAGGAGCACGTCGCACCTTCCGCTCGGCAAACCTGTAAGAAAGCACCACTCCCTGCTCAATACACAGTGTTTCGGGGAATTCACCCCTCATCAGTTGAGCTTGAGTAGGCTGAGGAAGATTGTGCCTGAAAAGCACCACTTATATACTGCTCTCCAGGCCAAACCATCACCAGGGATACAAACTTACAGAGACAGAGACGAGAAAGCGTCTCTGTAAGTTTGTATCCCTGGTGATGGTTTGACCTGGAGAGCAGTATATAAGTGGTGCTTTTCAGGCACAATCTTCCTCAGCCTACTCAAGCTCAACTGATGAGGGGTGAATTCCCCGAAACACTGTGCATTGAGCAGGGAGTGGTGCTTTCTTACAGGTTTGCCGAGCGGAAGGTGCGACGTGCTCCTCGTGTGCTTCGGATGGCAGTCGTGAGTCAGTCAAGTGTCAAGTTCGGCAAGAAGCGTGTGCTCCTCGTTGGAGCAACCAACTTCATGACTATTACCGCCGAAGTCGCAACTTCTAAGTTCGTATTGTTGTCCCTCACGCGGACGTGCGACTAGTTGTTGGAGGTGACAGCGTTGTGAATAGCTATACTGGCTCTCAACGTCTGTTTAGCACAACTCCATGAGCGACTCTGACTCACGCTGCTACCTGGGGCTTCACGAGGTGTTTGTCGCGCTGGACACAAAGCGTCTCTGTAAGTTTGTATCCCTGGTGATGGTTTGGCCTGGAGAGCAGTATATAAGTGGTGCTTTTCAGGCACAATCTTCCTCAGCCTACTCAAGCTCAAATGATGAGGGGTGAATTCCCCGAAACACTGTGTATTGAGCAGGGAGTGGTGCTTTCTTACAGGTTTGCCGAGCGGAAGGTGCGACGTGCTCCTCGTGTGCTCCGGATGGCAGTCGTGAGTCATTCAAGTGTCAAGTTCGGCAAGAAGCGTGTGCTCCTCGTTGGAGCAACCAACTTCATGACTATTACCGCCGAAGTCGCAACTTCTAAGGTCTTTTGTATCTGATATATAAAAGTGTGGATTTTCTGATTCTGCATGTCAAGCTGCAGTGCATATGCCTACTTTTGGAGTCACTTTGTTAGACTGGTGACCCTTAGCCCTCCTGAAATTTGTAAAAAATTACTGTTTGTGCGCATTGCCGTGTTTTTGTTGTTGTTTGCAGGCTTTTTGTACATACAAGGGTAAAATCCTTAGGCAGGTGCACTGGAGGCATATATACTGAGTATATTCCAATGCATTTCAGCTCATGAACACTCATCTGGAGTGCACAATATTGCGCACTATTTTGTCATCTCTATCGCCCACGGTCCCTGAAACTGGATTCTCATTTATTTTACTTTGAAATGGAATAGAATGACCAATGATGCTCTTTCCCATGTCTACTCATTCCAGGAAGCTGCACAGAAAATTTGGTGTAGAAATCTTGCACCATTCCAAAGTTATGACCAAATTAGATGGGCCCTGTCGGCTCAGCCACCGCGAAACCATAGTGAAGTGGTGAACATCTCACACAGAACAGATGGTCACAACTTCACAGTACAAGCCTATCCAGGACTGTGTTCTGCAGTGTCTGTTGTAGAGCCAGGTCAGCATGGTCAGTCACCTAGCTGAGAGGGTGTGTGTTGGACCTGGCTGAAAGAAATCAGCCATGAACACCATGACCTGGTCAGAAAATGGGTTCGTTTGGTTCTTAGGAGCTTTATTCACGTAAACTAATCCAAATCAGTGTGGATGACCCAGCTAGAGGGGGGAGGGGGAGGGGGTACAGACGTACCCGCTGACCCCCCCCCCCCCCCCTTCTAGGGTAGGCTTGATTGTACAAAGTAGCACAATTCTTCAGTCTCAATGAAAGTGCTCTTGCCCATTCTGGAACCAGCTTTCCAAAGCAGAATAGACATTAGAGAGGTTGAACAACTTACGAAAGGACTATAGTCCGTTTCAAAAAGATTAGCAATCAGATTTCGGTCTTAAAAAGTATGAAGATAAGGGAAATTCGGACAGCAAAGTACATAGAACGGCTTGTTATGGTACGGCAAATTGTTTAAGGAGTTAGAATTTCGGCCAGGTTTCTGGCCTTTTCCCATGGTTTACAATTTGCCCTGGAAACCAGCATCGATTTTTATCAAAACCCACGATTTATCTTTGCCTTTTTGGCCTTGTGGTTATGAATGATTGCTAATCTTTTTGAAACTGACTGTAGGGAATGAGAGGCTGACTTGTTCTTGCATCAACATGAAAGCCAGACCCAACTGACTGGGGATTCCGATGTGTTTGGTGAGTTTATCCCGAGTGGACCCGGTTATAGACTCATCATGCGCTTATTTTACGAGTTGGTAAACCTCTAAAATGTCCTGTCCCCCAGCTGCCAGTATGTTTGTTAGTGAGAAGTTCTATAGCACATGGCTATCACTACTGATACTACAATTGCGCTCACTGAAATACGACCAAGTGTGCAAAACTGGCGCCCTGGACCAGTTCCGATTCAATCACTGCACTTGTACATGTGTCCGTCCATACGTCGTTCATACGACTTCCAGCGTGTCAAGGGCCGTGTATTTTAGGACAGGCAACAGCAACTACACACTAGAATAGGAAAACAGAACAACAATCCCTACGGGAAGCACAGGACTTACCGAAAGAGACGACAAGTTCCGAATGCTTGATGAATGACTGCGGAGAACACATGCATGTGCGAGCGTGCACAGACACACAAACACACAAATCCACGAATTTCATTGTGATTATGAGCCAGAACGATCTTTCAGCAAAAGTGGAGAGGTGAAGAGAGACAGAAAGAATGGAGAGAGAGAGAGAGAGAGAGAGAGAGAGAGAGAGAGAGAGAGAGAGAGAGAGAGAGAGAGAGAGAGCACGAGAGAGCGAGCGAGAGAGAGAGAGAGAGAGAGAGAGAGAGAGAGAGAGAGAGAGAGAGAGAGAGAGAGAGAGAGAGAGAGAGAGAGAGAGAGAGAGATGATCCATCAGCAAATGGTGAGTACCTACCTATCCAGGCCAAAACGCTTGTGCAATATTGAACTCCGCGTCTTCAAGTAGTCTTTACGAATCGTCAGATCGAATTTCTGAAGGGCAAACATCGAAGAGGGATAGATAGAGAGATCAGAGCGTAGCATTGAAATAATAGGAATTGATGAAGTACGGCGCAGCAGAAGGATGCCATGATGCAACAAGAGAGCTTGTGCCCATGTGCCCTAGACGTAAATACCATGTTAGAATGATATAAGTCTTTCCGGGATGTGCATGACGGTACAGGGCATATACGGGATACAGGTAACGTCAAGAGTATATAACCCCCCCCCCCCCCCCCCCCCAAGAGTGTGCAACTCCTGATACCCTTTCTATGGGGTACGCCGACGGCGAAAACCCACATCATGTGGTGCAGTATCTCAGTTGTACGTTTCCAGCCCGTTTTTAGCGAGCAGCGGAGTAATAAAAAAAAGCACTCTCTGACAGAAACTCACTGCCGGTAGACAAATCTCCAGCATGATCATGACAGATATCCGGATTGCGCGCACGCTATCCTTCGTTTGTACTTAGTACGAACGTATCTGAGACACGTGATGTGAGTTTTCGCCGTCGGAGACCCCATATGCAGAGTTGCACATTCGGGGGGTTATACTAGTATACTCTTGGTAACGTCAAGAGTAAATACGCTACAAAGAGTGCGCGCAACTCTGGATACAGGGTCTCTGACGGCGAAAACTCATATAGTACGATTTGTACTACGTACAACGGAGGCTAGCGTGCACGCAGTCTGAACATCTGCCATGATCATGCTGATGACTCGCATCTGGGTGTCTGTCTGGGAGTACTTTTTTTTCCGACTCTATCGGTCACTAAAAACAGGCAGGGAACGTACAACGGGAACACTACACCCCGTGATGCGAGTGTGACAGGGTTACCCGGTATCAGGAGTTAGACACTCTTGGGAGTCTAGCCTATATACTCTTGCTACCATCAATAGTCCATAACCCCTAAGAGTGTGCAACTGCCTGCACAACCTCTATGCAGTGCTGCGACGGCCGAACTTCAAATCACATGACATGGTTCAAAAGGTTACACTGGCAAACAGTGCAAAGTGACCACAGGTAGAGATGTACCCAAAGCTGGGTTACGTACCACCCTGTATCTATCATGCACAGGGTGCAGATAATGTGTATGGGTTCATCACGTGATGTGAAGTTCTGCCGTCGCAGACCCCATAGCTGGAGTTGCATACTCTTGGGGGGGGGGGGGGGGGGGATTATGTACTCTTGGTACCATCAATAGTCCGTAACCAAGAGTATGCCCTGCATATAAGGCCTGACGCGGCACGCTGCCCGCAGCAAGTGGCCACGAACTGTGGGCCAATGCGTCAATATTCATTTGTGACAGCTTCAAGCTTCCGCGTACGTTTTTCTCTGAGATTTCGGATGGCTTTGTACGTGATACATCGCGCACAGACATTGCCTTTGAACTTCCCATATTATGCGTGAAAGAGCTGTTCCTAAACCGTAGGAAAGCTCAAATCCAGTCAGCTTGATTGTCATTTCACTAGGTAAGAAAGGCAGCTCGCCGCGCAGAGTTGCACAGTGTTGGTGGTTATGGTCCCTTGGTACAGTGATAAGAGCCGTCACCAACATGAAACTCTATACAGGATGTGTATGCTACTGTAGTACAGGACAGGGGCGTTGGAAGGTATTTTAGTGTGGGTGCGGTCAGCCATCTGAAGTACAAGTCACTCGTGGGGAGAGGTGGCTGAGCCGAAATTTTGGAAAATTAGAGTCCAGATCAGTGTATTTTATTGGTTCACGGGGTACCTGGGGCAAAAAGTGGTACGGTCAATACCGTAGTGACCGTAGCTTGTCGCACGCCCCTGCAGGATCACTGCTGTTTGCGCCTGGCCACTCAGTAAGATGGCGGCAATAACGTCAACTCTTCGAGTTTCCATAGTAATAAACATGGCGCGTGTGCACGCGTACGCAAACAATCATGTGTGCACCAAAAGCGGACCCACAAAAATTAAATTTATTTGAAAATCAACTAACAAACAACATGTTTGGGATGTCGTTTGAGCAAGGAACTTACCTGAAACGGTCCTCAATTGGCCTTCCGCTTGTGCTTGGCCCTTTGAGGGACAAGTTTGGCGTGCTGAGGAAGCGTGGAGGAAAGGTGAGCCTTCAAGACAGTCCGTAGCTTGTCGACATCGTTCACGACGCCTCCGTGTCGCTTACGAAGGTCGTTGAACTCGGCGTGAATACTTTCACCTCCCTGCTCAGCTAGTAGGCCCAGGCCAACTCTGAATCTTGCCAAGGCATCAGGCAGCTGGCATTCCAGCAAATGAAGCTTAGGCGTTACATGGCCAAGTTTTCTGGTGACGACCTCTTGCCGTGCTGTGGAGAGGAAGGTAGCGCAATCACTCTCGAACAGCTGAATATCTTTTGCTGACATTGTTGCGCAGGACGAGTATCTTCGGCGGCAGTGAGAGAACTGAGTGAGCAGGTCATTATACCGCTTTGCCACTACTCTGGCCTGGTCGAGAACGGATGGAGGCGCTGCTCTCTCTGTGGTGGAGGCGACAATCAGAGGCGCATTTGACAAAGCAGCAACCACTGGTGGCTGCAGGGCATGGTGAATATGATTGCCGATAAAGGCACCACCATGGTACCGCTGGCGACAAATATTGTACTCCTGCAGAGTTCTGTCCAGTGAGGCCTCACATGGACCATGCAGAATACTGCGGCTCTGGAGCTGGTCAGACAGAGCCTTCACTTCATCCTGGAGAGAGCTGATGGCGCTTGTGTTGGTGTGCTGCTTCGCCTGAATTCCTGCTGTGGCCGCTTCAAGCTGTGGGGCAGTCAGGTTGGAAGCATGGATCGCAAGCCATTCGAGCTGCTCCTGTAGACTGCCAGCTGCTGTGCGCTTGTTCTGAAGATCCAATTGCTTCTGGCGAAGGCTCTCGTGCATCTCTGTTGTGACAGTGTACGCTCGGCTATCTGTGCCAACTGCTGTACTGGATGATGCAAGGGCAACGTCCAGCATCTGGCAGTCCTTGGTAATGGCATCGAATATCCAAGCGAATATTCCCAGATCCAAATGAAGAACGGGAATAATCACATTGTCCAGGGACACAGGCAAGATCGGTGGCCGGATGCAGTTGTTGTGCTTCTTAGCGTCCGCTAATTTTGCACCAGCTCCAACAAAGGCAGCGTTGTCTGTGCACAACGAATCGAGACTGCGCGGTGCTCCGCTACACCCAGGTAACTGTATCTCTTTCCGCATAGCAGTGCAGTGCAGGCAAGGGTGGGTTCCACTCGGCCCTCACAAGCCGTACAACGTGGTCTGCAGTTCGTAGTCTCCGAACAACAAGACTCTCACTGACCTGTTACGCCACGTTGTACTGGCCAGCTTCTCGACCTCACTGACGAATGGCTGCAGGGCCGTGCACAGATTTGCTGCCGTATCTTTAGCAGAAAAGATGATAAACGGAATGATGTGCCGTAGAGCATTGCACTGCTGCACATTAACGATCTGGAACGACATCTTGAAGGACTCGCCACCGTGATTGCCGCCGATTTTGACCCATATCTCATCATTTGGGATTGCGCCATCATGCCAGTGAAGCTGATCTGTTGCCTCCAGCTGGTTCAAGTAGTGATGGACAGTCCCAACAAGGTCAGGAATTGTCACCATTGCATGCAGCTCGACGCTTCCAGATGCTGCTACGAACGGTGTCTTTTCTGCCACAATGGTAAAGGGCAAAAGATCGTCGAGCTGTTTGCGCATTACCCGCTCTGACTCGAGATACAGGCCAAAGTCCTTCAGCCATACTTTCAATTTCCGGAGCTGATTCCATGGCATGTGTAGGTTGGCTTTCAATGCTAGCGTTGTGCCTGTCCCAGGTGTTTTTGGCATGACACCAGCCTCAATGAGAACAGCTTTACGCTCTTCCTCCTTTAGCCGACTTAATGTGGCAGCTTGCTGGACAACTGCACCGGCGAAACTCCCTGCTACGCGCTGGCTGGTTTCTTCAAGCTCAGCACAGCGTCGCCGCACAGTCCTGGCTGATGCATTGTTGGACGGTACAGCTGCAACTGTTGTTCGTTGCCATGTCTGCGATGGACCTCGGCTCCTCAACTGAAGTACGCCAGCATCCGCCTTGCTCTTCACTAGATGGCTGGTGAGACTGTCTGACACGTTGCCTCGGAGCTTTGACGGCGAAGCAGTGAGCACATCACTGACAGCGGTGGACGGGCCGACTGTTTGCTTACCAGTGTTCTCGCAGTTCTGCACATGGCTGGCAAGTTGAGCAAGTGGCACTGTTGCCGGGCAACCAATCAGCGCTCCAGCATAATTGTCGCATCTGACCACTAGTTCGGCAAGGCAGCCTTGCAAGATCGGATTGGGCGTGCTGAGATTCGACACGGAGAGCTGTGCATTGCAACCAGGGCATGTTGTATCAGAAGCCAGCCACTCCCACGCACATGCGGAACAAAAGCTCTTTCTACAGCAGTCTGCTTCCACGGCTCTCTCTAGCACATTGCTGCATAGTGTACATTGTAATGTAGCTTGGCATCCGATGAATCTATCTGTGCTCAGACTCTTGTTGGCTGCATAGCTTGGTGTTGCTACATCATACAATTTCTGTAAACATGTGCTCTGACTCTCCGAGTTGATCCCTGTTGTCCGAGACCGTGTCTGGTGTGTGCCTGTGTGCATAGACGTGCACGTGGATGTAACGGCTGCCGCTGTACGGGCAGGTGGCTTTGTTGTTCTCTTTTTCTTAGCCGGACGACCACCTTTGGCGGCTTGCTCAATGGTAGTGCATACCCTGCATACTGTGGTACCATCCTCATGCACATGATCATGGGGAAGCCAGCTACTTGGCTCGGCACATCCTCCACCACAACGTGTATACTCTGACTTGCTCAAAGAAAAATTCACAGCCTTGTAGCATGTACTGCAAATCTGTGTAGGGTGCACGTGTGGTTGGTCCTGTGTGATATCCACTTCAAAACATTTCAGAATACCCTCGGCATTCTCAGAAACAGAATACGTAGTTTTCTGCTTCTGCTTGGCTAGCGGAACACCGCCGACGCGACACAAAAGACCCAGTAATCGAACATGACGATCCATTCACGTAAAAACGGAAAAACAGCCAAAAAAGCGCAGACTTCGTTTCGGTAGTTTAGGTTTCGTTCGGATCGAGTGAGGTGGCAATCGATCGAGAAAGACCTGAGGTCCGACGAGAAACTCACCAAACATGAAAAATAACTTCTGGAACACGAAGGGAAGGATCTATCAAGAACGGAGATGCTACTCAATCGTGATGACGAGCGACATGAAGTTGTTTCAACAGATCGTGTCAGAACTCAGCTCAACCTTCACCGATCGTCTTCAACTTTTCTGGTGTGGTCTATCATGTTGTAGTCACTCACTGTATGTGGTTCTTGTTCTTCTTTCATGCGTAGAACAGTCCTAGAAACGCAAGAATGTGACCCGTGTCAGCGAAAAATTGTTTCTGTGAAAATCAAAAATTCAAATTTCCAGGGAGAGTGCGTACGCTCGTACCCAGGACACTGTGGCCAGGATCAGGTCTATGATAACAGCAGTGGGATGTGTATGCTACTGTAGTACAGGATGTGTATGACTCGTGGAGGCCACGTGTCTTGTCACTACAAATACACGGGCCTACAGGGCACTCTGTGCATGAGGTGAACACCTCGCTGCCAAGGTGACGTGACCGGCTGTTCACACGTGACCTACGTTTCTTAGCAGATCATGGGGTCACTGGGTCACATGACACATGCCAACACACACACACACACACACACACACACACACACAAACACACACACACGCACACACACGCGCACACATGCACACACACACACACACACACACACACACACACACACACACACACACACACACACACACACACATGCAAGTACCGATACGAATTGAAGGGTGATAACAATAGACTTACATTTGAGTACTGAAGGTCACGTAGTAACTGTGTTCTTCGTCTCAGATACAGAGTTCCTGTACAACATCAAAAGAAAACAGAAAAACCGCAATGACAAAAAAACCCGCATTGATACCTGACATGTATGTACTAGCAAGTCCAACATTACTACAAGCTTGAGTACATCCTCGTCTATCCGCATGTCATTTATCTACAGCCTTCACTTATCAGTGGCTTTGCCGTGGCTTCACATACATGTAGGCTGCAATTGCATTATGTTTCATAGGTCCAAACAAAATCCGGTGGAACAAAAAATGATTAAATGTCTCTACTCACGAGTTTCATGCTGAAAATCAATCATTAAGAGACTGAGGCTATACTCGGGGTTGTGTGGTCTTATTCACTATAGGTGTTATCCCATGGCAGGTATTCAATGCTAGTGTTTCAGTGCCAAGGCAGTGTACGTGATCAGTATAGTACTATGCGGGTGGCATGGGGATATTACGACACCGGCCAAGGCGCTACCGGACCGCGGGGCAGAGGAGAATACAGGCAAAATGCTAGTCTTGTCATTGGGGCTTTGGTGAGAATTGGCACCAACTCGGGGTGCTACTGATGCGGGAAGGGCGCAGGTGTAGTTTCCTTTTACGGTATTTTAGACGGTTGTCATGACGAGTAATAGACGTGACGTTATCGCGAGCTCTGATGCAAGACAAACAAAACCAGGACACCTGGAGGAGAGGGGGGGGGCAAAGTAAATACTGTAGCAAAACTCCTTACTACCACATACTCCTGTGGTTTCGTCACTAAGAGAGAAGCTTTTTCCACCTCCCTGCAAATCATCCCTGTCGCTCATGCTATCGAGGGTATTGTACGCAGAGATTGAGAGGGCGGTCATAAAATAAGGTTGGTTGGTTTGCAACTGGGTGCACACCCTTTTATTGGGATTGGATAAAATGTTCACCAAGTAAACTTTCTGCGTGTACAGAGCTCTGCCTCAAGAAGGGTGGAGTGTGTGTGTGTGTGTGTGTGGGGGGGGGGGGGGGGGGGGGGGAAGGTTTGAGTCGTAGCTTAGGCCGTTCATATTTTTCATGTACTACAAGTCTATGCACAGTTGAGTCGCTGTGTGTATATCTGTATGCTGTGCTGGGTGAAACCCAAGCATGCTCATTCTTGGGCGCTCCGTTCCTTGGCACCCAGCATACTGTAACAAGCATGTGTGTTGTCACTACATACCGATAGCACCAGTAGTTCAGGGAGTTGTAGCATACACTATTCTAGGGAGACAACAGGAGGGGGTGACTGGAACTCGGCATGACGCGGGTTTCACTCCCGCCCCTGCTCACTCCAGTCGCGATTGGGGCAGGGCTGATTTAGCCACACTCGCATACGGTATGACTGGCCTGGGTTGCGCTTCTCTCTCTACGCTGAAACATTTTAAATTCTCATTCTCCTTATTCCCCCTATGGCCGTAGCCATCATCACATTCGCTCTCATGCTATTGGGTTCTTGCCCGTTTGGAGTTGCGAATTCAAATAAATACAAACAAACTTGGCTTCAGCAGGTCAAGGTCGCAATCGTGACTCTAGATGAAGTACAGTACTGTCAGTCGCCGAAGAACTGGGGGGGGGGGGGGGGGGGGGGGGGGGGGCAGCCTCGTAGCCTAGACCGTTCTTATTCTCATGGATTACAGTCTATGCACAGTTGAGTCACCGTGTATACATTGGTATGCTGTGCTTGGTGAAATTCTAGGCTGGTCGTTCTTCGACGCTCCGTTCTTTGGCAAACGACAGTACTGTAGCATTTGCAAATCCGAAGGGTTGAAATAGTACACAGACCGTTTCGGGCAGTACAGTACATGCTACGATTTCCTGCTTAGTATTCACGATGCTCTGGTGTTGTCTACCTACATACTTCGACTCCCGGCATAGCATCTATGATAAAATATCACTCCTAAAAATTATAACGTCTGAACGGAGAACTGGTTCACTCACTATCAATATATACAATTTGACATACAGCCCTGCATGGTATCTATGATATTATAACTCATAACCGTCTAAACGGAGTATTCATTCCACTATCAATATAAAAAAAATTTATTACAGTTTGCCATACAGACAGTAGTGGGGCATCACAATGTGGGTGTACGCATGGGTGATTGGGGTTACAAGTGCCAGAGCAATTGGTGCTGTCGGGACTGTACGCTTTCTAAATAACTCGCCCAAAATCGTTCGGATAACAGGGACAGGACACACTGCCAATACTATACAATAGACCTAACTGTTATTGGTAATTGATTTCAACGTCGGAGTTCTGTGAGGAATTTGAAACTTACTATGCTGAGGGTTGCTTGCCACTCTGTAAGCATTGTACCTGGCATCCACAGCCACTATCTGCTGTGAGATGGAGCTCTGCCTGTTGGCAGTGGCTGGGCTGTGACTCATTGTAGCAAGTCTTGTCCACGATCAAGACCAAACCTCCAATCTGAGAAAACTGTTCACTACGAACATTTGAAAATTGACAGGACGTGTATTTCTCGGTATCTCTACGCTCGCAGCTCCCTAATCTAAACCTCTATCCCCACCTTGGCACTAACTTTGTAATGGAATACCATACCCTTTCCCTCGCAAGAAACAGATCGACACTGCCTACTCAGTTACTGATTACCGATAAAGCAACTTCAAGTAATAGTTCAAAGAGATGTAGTATTATAAAATTGCTGAATCAAAATTTTAATGCTACCAAGTCAAGCCCGGCGTCGTGTGGTACCAGGCCGGGAGAGCCAGCGGAAGCGACCGGTAGCGTCAACGGGGCCGCGGTACCCAGTACCAGGGAGTCTTCCCGGGGTGACTTCTTATTCAAACCAGGCCGGGTGTCCACGAACCCCTGGCTCATCACTTAAAGGGGAACTCCACGAAAAAATGAAACAATACTTTGATAGCCTGTAGAGTTCCGGGCGCTGAGTCGAATGGTCTTGGTCCGAAGCCTCTACGACGAAGCGTTCTTGAGATATTTCACTTTGAAATTGCAAAAACGGGGGCCGCGCCCTGACGTCATGCGGCCATTTGGTTACATCATCACGGGCTGCCTACGTCATTGTGGCAAAGTCGTTTCTCTTCGCCAATCTACAAGCACTAATTTTAGTTGGTATTTCAAGGGAAGATGGGCGATTCCGAACAATCCTCTGTCCCCAGCAATGAAGGCAGCGATGCTGAGGCCAGTGAGGACGACCAACAGCCCACCGCCGCGTATGGTTGGGGCAGGGAGCCCAGATACTCTGCTGAGGAGCTGCCATCGCGTGTAACAAATGTTGAGGAAGAAGATGCTTCAGCAGCTGCGTCCGACAGAAGACGAGTAGCTTGGCCACCAGAATCTCGATTCGTTTGGGACTCCGACTGGTGCGAGCGTGAACAAAAGTGTATAGCCATGCCCAGCCTGCGGGAATGATTTTGCTGGTAGGATGCTGCCGTCGTTGTCGACAAAAGGCCCAAGGTTTCTTGCGTAGCGGACCTCGCAGATTACGAGATCGTATCCTTGCATTAGGCTGTGCCCATCACTGCTCTTCGAGGTTATCTCGACATGCAGAAGCCGCCAATGCCAGTGACAGAAGAGTCTGACATTAGGTAAGCCTCAATTAGTTTGCCTTGACTTGTCTTGTGAGGAGCGCGTATCAGCATGATACACTTATTCTTATTTTTTTGGGGAAATTTATTGTTGTCAGGCGCACTACAGCAGGCGTCGCACAAGAAAGACATTGTACTGGTAGTTATCACAAGTTCCATGCATGACACAAACAAATTTCTCTTTGCTCCGAGTATGTCTTGACTTATCTTGTGAGGATCGATGCGCGTAATGTTTTGTGTGTAACTTATTGTTGTTAGGCATAGCACGAACAACGTTGTTCTGTACTATAGTGCTATCACAAGTTTTCATGCATGACTCACATTTGTCTTTGTCATTTTCCCTTGGATTGGTACGAGATCTACAAAGTATGGTAGGTAGTGTTCTGTTGGTGAAGAGGGCACTGCACACAGTTTATGAGCACCATGGGTGCATTTGATCACACCCGAACCCATACTTTATCGTTTCAAGCGATAGACTTTGTCAATAAACTCGTTTTCTAGTATACCATGGCATGCAACGTACAAGCGTGGGGTCAAGAAAGTGTACACCAAAATAATGCACAAGTTCTGGCAGGAGAGTAAGAAATCTGTACTTTCTGACCAAGACATCTCTGTACTAGTAGGTAATCGAACGCGTCCTAATCAGTATTCATCCCCCAGATCATTGGAATTCAATTTGAAATCAGCAATTATGGTAAATTCTACAAGACCCTCCATCTTTGTACCAGTGGACACTAAATTAGTATGGCGCGCGCACTGAAAGTGCAGGTAGGTACCGGTAGGTGCAATACAGCGCATATGTAGAGTAAATGAGTATTTGACTATAATAATTATTACGGTACAGCAATGTGGTATGTGTACAAGCACGAAGCACTCATCATACACATTCCATATGACATTCTGTGTTTGTGTAGATCTCTACGCTATGCGGCACACAGGCAGTACACACTATGTACACGGCAAATTGGGCAAGCACGTTCGTTGTCGTCTTCCAGCCTGCGTTGTGAACACCATCAGGCAAAGATATCCAAATTCTGCACCACCTCAGCCTTCTCAGGAGGCTTCCACCTGGAATTTGGCAGGGAAACTCGCTTCTCCAAGGCAGGAACATCGAGGTTGCCATTTGCAACCGCTACCACCTCACACATGAGCTTGTCAACATACTCATAGCTCTTTCTGTCGTATAATTTCTATTTGGCCAGTCTTCTTTAGGGGCCGTCCAAGGTTACCAATAATATTTTCAAAACGAAATGTTTTCGTTTGTGGGTGGGTGGGTTTGGTCTTTTTGGTTGTGCTGTGGCGACGGTTGACATTGACGTCGTCAAGAGCTGCGAGATGTGCGTGTCCAATCATCCCCAGAATTGAGAAACGAATGCGTTTGAGAATGTAGTTTGGCAGGACACTGTGATATACCTGCATGGCAAAAAGAATGTGGAGAAAACACA
>NC_088648.1:12133012-12208012 GCF_964019385.1 Sycon ciliatum | reverse complement strand
TTGTACTTCGTGGTTCTAAGTTGCCCTTTGCTGTTGGTCATTTGGTGCAGCTCCCTCCAACTATGCACTTACTCATCTTTACATAATTTGATACTGGGTCATCCTAGTATTAAAACGATAAGAGAAAGACAATTTTGTAGGAGTTACGACTCGGGCTGTGATCATAACTGACGCACGCATACGCCTGAAACCACGTGTTTGTGCGTATTTTGCTGGCTTTTGGGGTGTCACGCTTATGGAATTGCCCTGAAATGGAAACCCAGCACAATGTATTTTCAGCGCGTTTCAGGCACGTACTGGCATAAGCCAGTCACTTTGACTGGTGGAGTCAAAACGTTAGTACTCTACGGTGTCGCAAGACCTAAATACGACTCAATTAGCTGAGAGCCTGTGTTCTGTGATGGCCTGAATATGCACTCGGTCGCGTATGAACTGCAAACATAGCGCATACACACGCCAGTTATGAACACAGCTTTACAGTCCAGCAATAGAACCAGATCAATGAGATCATACATGTATACAGTCAAATACATGTAGTGTGACAACTAGGCACGAAATTGACGGAGGGTACTGTAAAATCCCGCCAGAGCGTCTCTCCCATCCGCCCCTCCCTGACTTCTCGTCAGGGACGTGATCGATTGTATCCTCGTAGGACTCTGTCACAGTCTGTGATGCCGTACTGTACTGCAGACGCGTGCTCGACCCCCTTGGAAATGTACGCAACAGTGCCCACCCTCTTGACCAGGGATCGCACAAATCCTGAGTTTTGATGGGTCTGCACGACTCCTGGCTCTTGGTCGGTGTACGAGATGCACGAACCGTTTTCGTAGGGTGAGACTGAGTACTTTTTCATGTAGTACTGAATGCGGCAAGTAGGACTCGCCCATCCACCCCTCCCCACCTGAAGCGTCGAGGAGGTAGGGGTGCTCTGGCGGGATTTTACTGTATTAGTACTGAGGCATTCAACGGCCTGACTTTCTTCTGATTGATATTGACTCACCATCCGAGTTCAAAATAGCACATCCTAATAAAGATTATCGTAATAATAACTTGCAGGAAAAAAATTGGGATGTGTTCGTTTTGTCTACTTGGTAGAGCGGAACAGACTTTGTGAAGAAGAAACAGGGCAGATTTCAGTAGATCATGGTGCATAGTCCGCGTATCACCCGTAGTCGTAACATTCACTGCACAAGGTGCCACACTTTGTAGGAGACAGCTTCCTTTCCATGGATGCGCAAGAAATCCCGCACCTGTACCAACGTCTACCGATTCAGGCTGCCAGCCTCCACAGGAAGCCAGTGGCAGGAAGGCAGTGGCAGGAAAGCAGTTGCATAGATCGACAACGCTGACATTCAGTGGGCGCGGAGCAATTGCACACAATGAAGACTATGATTGTACTGCTGTTGTTAAAAGCTGTATGTACTTTGAGCTGCTGTACATGGGCAGCACAATAGTACTTTGAAGTGTGTGGATGTAGGCTTGGCGCGTATTTCAAGCTGTAGTCCTCGCTGACAGCTGAACAGACTGGCACTGTGCACACAGCCAGGGACTGTGCATTGCTGTGTTGCCAGAATGGCAGGGCGTGCGCACTGCTGGCTGCACATGAAAGTTTCCTTTCAGCTGGAAGCCTGGCGATGAGAGCCTGGCGCATGGCGCAAGGGAGGTCCCACATACTGCTTAGTACAAGCACGCTAATGGCAGGTGCATATAGTATGGGTTTATTAGCCATATTAGCATGACCTTAAGTACTGTACTGGCAGGCATAGGTAGCTTTTGCAGCTAGTCCCTTTTTGACCCAATTGGGAGGACATGTACTACAGAGTGCTATATTAAGAGAAATGCATTGCATATAAGGTCACTAGACTTGAAGGTGCTACGTGCAGGAATTGGAGGGTCCAATTGCAGGCAAATGTACTATAAGTTGCCTTTTGTGATTGATTGTCAGTGTGTGTGTGGACATGTGTGTGTGTGTACGTGTGTACGTGTGTATGTGTCTAGTGCATGACATGTGTGTGTGTGTGTGCATGTGTGTATGTGTATACGTGTGTGTGCATCTATGTGTGCATATGTGTGTATGTTTGTGCGTGTGTGTGTGTGTTTGTGTGTGTGTGTGTGTGTGTTTGTGTGTGTGTGTGTGTGTGTGTGTGTGTGTGTGTGTGTGTGTGTGTGTGTGTGTGTGTGTGCATGTGCATGTGCTTGAAGCTGATGGTCCCAGCACAAGCTGCTATGCCTAGCATTGCCTTTTGTGATTTGGTTGTACAATAATTGTCGATATGTATATACGTGTGTGTACATGTGTGTACGTGTGTGTGCGTGTGTGTGTGTGTGTGTGTGTGTGTGTGTGTGTGTGTGTGTGTGTGTGGTGTGTGTGTATGTGTGTGTATGTGTGTGTGTATGTGTGTGTATGTGTGTGTATGTGTATGCAAATGCATATGTGCACATTGTCCAGGGATTTGAACTCAGTGTTTTGACAGGCTCTGAAGTGCTCGTGTTGGCTGCGTCTCGCGATTCCGTCTTCTCCTTCGCCACCAAGAAGCTGCAGTCCATCTTCAAGTCGAGCGTTGGCCAGCAGCTAATCCAGTCTTGCCTACAAACCTCAGCAGTACCGGATGATGATCTCACTCGCAGTGAAATCTCACACACCAGCTCGATGGCACCAAGACCTGCTGCACCAAGAGGTCGAGATGGAAATGCGGGTGTACAGCATGGAGCACCAGGCAGCTGCAGCAGCGGCAGCGAGTATTGTTCTGTTCCCGACGGCTATTCCGAAACCGAGTATCTATGTGACGGGCGCCGACGAGAGACATTCATAAGAGTGAGTGTCTGCACTCTTTACTGAGTCATTTGTGCTGAGCATGTGTGAATAACAAACTGATATGCAGTCAACTTTGCGTATAACGACACTCAGCCGGGCATCAGAAAAGTGTCCTTATTCGTGTCGTTATACCCGAAGTCTCATTATATGTACACAGGTAGAATGGACTTTGCTCTGGGCATGGAAATTCTGTCCTTATTCGCGAATTGTCGTTATATCCGCAGTCGTTATTAGCGAAGTTGACTGTAGGCCACGTGCAGAATGATGAAGTGCATGCCATGTGTTTACAAGCCTGTAGGAAAGAATCAATGTGACACTGTGTTTTTGGAGCGAGCAAGAGCCCACCTTGTTCAGTAGTAGAGTGACTTCACACATCAGTTTGTCATGTGCCTACAGTCCATTTCAAAACCATAGACGCGTACCTAGGCAAAGACCGTTATGCCAGCATCTATACCACATAAAATCTGTGATCACTTTGTGCATAAAATTTTCCAAATTGGACGTCTGTTATCCAATCGTTTAGAAACTATATGAGAGTAATTGTGGAGCGGACCTGAGCAATATTCCGAAAACTATTCTCAAAAAGTTCCAGCCAAATTCGAAATATTTCAAAAACCCTACGCGTCTATAGTTTTGAAATGGACTGTAAATTTGTGTAGAAAGTGATCATGTCATGTGGACAGTGGAACCAACATGGCTGACATCATGTGATCCATAGATGCAGGGACTGTTAAAACTCTTAACTGGAGTTTGAACCAAGGTTTGCTGCCACGCCTTGTTGTCATGTGGTAGACGTGTGGTAGCTCTATGTACATGTATGTGTAGATAACAATCTACCGTAAAAGTCCGTAAATAAGTACGTATTTACTTTCGAATTTAGTGACCACACTCGTACTAACTTTCGGGCGGGTACTGACTTTCGGGCACGAACTAACTTTCGGACCTGACTTGTGTGTAGTAGAGAAGTCATTTTCATGTCGATGTACATGCTACATGCTGCATGTGCGCAACGTACCGGTACTTATTTCGGGCAGTATGTTTATCGGGCTTGACTTGACTTCAACAGACAGAGCCAAAAGAATGAAGGGGGTATTTCTTTTGGGCAGGTACTTATTTACGGACTTTTACGGTACTGATATTGTGCATGTGCAATAACATCTGTGTTTGCCCGGACCCCGTCCCACATAGAATTATGTCGTGGCCGGATACATAATTTCATGCACGGTCGTGTAGACATTGGGAATTCACTGCAACAACTGGACTCCTGTCAAATGGGGGAGGCGGAAAGGATTTTGTACCAAGTCAGATTTTCACGTTTGTGTGTGTGTGTGTGTGTGTGTGTGTGTGTGTAAAAAAAAAGAAAAAAAATGAAAAATAGGGATTCACTGGCCAGAAAAAGCCATTTCAGTCAGCTGTGTGGTGGATACCAGGCTACTTGTAGAAAATAGTGGCGGTCAATTCATCAGCCTTGCAAGCTGTTGAATGGTGTAATCCCAGTACAAGTTGCTATGTCTAACATAGCTGTTCGCTATCATCGCTTCCGCGATGAGCATGTCTGAGGTCTGAGGTGTGTGTGCGTGTGTGTGTGTGTGCGTGTGTGTGTGTGTGTGTGTGTGTGTGTGTGTGTGTGTGTGTGTGTTTGTAGTACCCTGGTGGTAGCCGCACGGATCGTTTGGCCTCACCCGGACGCACCACCTCTCCGAAATCACCGCTCCCAACCCGAGCATGCTCTGCAGCCCGACCAGTACCAATATCAGTTGGAGCAGGACCCATGGCAATAAGGGCGACAACACCAGTGGCGACAGCTTGCACTGCTATGCAGTACTCCACCCATACCCTGCCTGTTTTACCAGCCTCCACGCACATTGCACCTGCACCGGTAAGTATGCTGATATGCTGCCTAGTTGTCTATGTTTTCCTCGGGTGTCTGATATCTACCATGCGCGCGCGAATACAAGCCCCCCTTCGAATAGAGCCCCTCTCGAATAGAGCCCATCCCTCAGAGACATTCGAAGTAATACAGCCCCGTCTCGAATAAAAGCCCGGGGCTCTAATCGAGCGCTCACAGTCCGTACGTTGTAGTGCAGTACATGAACCATGTACGGTATGCACGATCAACACAGTGTGCTTTGCAGATCACTAGATGCATATTGGAGGTACGGGATCGCTCTGGCCCTCTGGGGTCAACGTAGAGACATGAAAAAATAGGAACACACTGCGCCAGAAACGGATGTGTGCAATCAAAGGGGAGGGGTGAAAAAATAAAGCCCCCTCTCGAATACAGCCCCCTCTGGGTGTCTTCTGGAAAAGTAGAGCCCCGGGGCTTCTATTCGCGCCTATACGGTATGTCACATTCTTTAGGCACTAGTAGCTGACCACTGAAATCCGACCCCTGATTGTCGTGCTCGAGCGCAGCATGGGTTCTAGCGCTGTATATGCTGCTGCTGCACATGCTTGGTGTTTGCAATGTGAGTGCACCAAGCTGCACATGCTTGGGTGTTTGCAATGTGAGTGCACCAAGCTGCACATGCTTGGGTGTTTGCAATGTGAGTGCACCAAGCTGCACATGCTTGGGTGTTTGCAATGCGAGTGCACCAAGCTGCACATGCTTGGGTGTTTGCAATGCGAGTGCACCAAGCTGCACATGCTTGGGTGTTTGCAATGCGAGTGCACCAAGCTGCACATGCTTGGGTGTTTGCAATGCGAGTGCACCAAGCTGCACATGCTTGGGTGTTTGCAATGCGAGTGCACCAAGCTGCACATGCTTGGGTGTTTGCAATGCGAGTGCACCAAGCTGCACATGCTTGGGTGTTTGCAATGCGAGTGCACCAAGCTGCACATGCTTGGGTGTTTGCAATGCGAGTGCACCAAGCTGCACATGCTTCGGTGTTTGCAATGCGAGTGCACCAAGCTGGGGTCGGATTTCACTTGTTACCACCGTAGCACAGTGTAGCACAGTGCAGCTGGATGAGGGCCACCGGCTTGGACACCAACCATTAGTGTACTAGTCAGTGCAAGCATTCTTCCATGGTGCTAAATTTCCATACCGGATAGGATGCATCTTTTTTTCTTCTTCAAACGGGCCATGGACGGTGCAATTTGACAAGCATACAGCATAGAAACTGAATATTCCGGCCATAATGCAGTGACTTTAATAGTTCAGCTGATCTCCACCAAAGAAAGACATTGTCAGGATTTGATGGCAAGTACCTGAATGCAGGATTCCTGGTTGAGGTACATGTCCGGATATGACAGGCTCTACTGTACATCTGTCAAGGTCGGGATGGTTGTACATGTATACATAGTCTGAGTAGTTCTGTGGCGGACAGCACTAAGTTCATACTGTAGCGTGACCATTATGTTTTGTTGGTGCGTGTGTGTGTGTGTGTGTCGGTATGTATGCCGGTATGTGTATGTGGTTCGGTGTGTGGTTCGGTGTGTGGTTCGGTGTGTGTGTGTGTGTGTGTCTCTGTGCGTGTATCTCGGTATGTGCGTCTTTGCAGTATCCTGGTGGTAGCCACGTAGATCATCTCATCCCGTCCAGAACCACAGCCTCTCCAAGATCATCGCTTTCAGCATATCCATGCTCAGCAGCCCCACCAGTACCAATGTCAGTTGGAGCAGGACCCATGCCAATAAGGGCGACAACACCAGTGGCGACAGCTTGCACTGCTATGCAGTACTCCACCCATACCCTGCCTGTTTTACCAGCCTCCACGCACATTGCACCTGCACCGGTAAGTATGCTGATATGCTGCCTAGTTGTCTATGTTTTCCTCGGGTGTCTGTCTGATATCACTGTCTTCCTCGGGTGTAGTGTGAGGCTACGCTCATATGGGGAACACCATACTCAGGATGTAGAGGGAGGGGAAGCCCAGGTGGGTATTAGCTGGGAAATTGCAAGAAAAACTGGACGGAAGACTGCTAGACCAATGATGTCTAGCATATGGAGCAAGCTGGAGCGTTCTGAACTTTAACTCATTATTTGTGTGTGTGTGTGTGTGTGTCTCTCTCTCTCTCTCTTTCTTTCTCTCTCTCTCTCTTTCTTTCTCTCTCTCTCTCTCTCTCTCTCTCTCTCTCTCTCTCTCTCTCTCTCTCTCTCTCTCTCTCTCTCTCTCTCTCTCTCTCTCTCTCTCTGTCTCTCTCTCTCTGTCTACCGGTATGTATATGTGTGTGTTGTGCATATGTACAGCAGCACGCACAGTTGGTCGGCTCATGCACACCGCTGTTGCCCATGGCGCACCTGCCAGCAGTCCCCATCGAGCAGCAAGGTCGCATTTCTTCATCTTCGTCACTATCTCCAGCGACAGGACTGATGTCCGGTCAGTCCACCATGCCCAGTGACTTGAATGGCTTCATGCGTCATTGTGGTATATCACCACTACCTCAGCCATCCTCCACTGCTGTTAGCACCATCGATGATCGCACCATGGCTAGTTCCGTTGGCGACGGGCTGCTTGAGGCCACCAGCTGTTCTAGCTCAGCATTCGCATCCAGACAGCCATGCACCGGGGTTCTTCACAACGGCATCAACCCCACTCTTACCACTATCGGTAACAGCAGCGGCAGCAGTGTGGGTAGCATTGACAATGACAGTGGCATCATCTGTCGTAGTCCAGCCAGTTGTGACTTGAGCAGTGTTGATCAGTTTAAGAGTCTACATGGCCAGGTAGCATGTTCATCGCCACCTGATGCTACTCCTGCAAGAATACGCCAAGGTCTGAAGAGAACCCACAGCACGTCAAGCATCGGTAGCAGTACTGGCAGCAGCAGCAGCAGCAGCATCGGCTACGCTTCTCAGGGCAGTGGAAATGCCAGCAGCCATTTTGTGTTTGCTGCTTCCGAAGGCTCGCCTTCCAGCTTAGAGGACGGATCTAGCCACGCTCTTGCCAAGAGAATATCTCCTTTCCAAAATCCTTCACCTTCTTCGCTAGGCGACACCGGTTTTCATCAATCGCCGTCCTGCGAGGCAGCCTCTGCATTCGCAAGAACTGAGAACGCTCCGCAACACTTCGACCAATCACTGTCCAGCGAAAGGGTCACCGGAGCTGATCTAGAGCTTTCAGCGTCTTTCCATATTGGAAACCTGAATGACGTAAGCCACCACCACACCTCTACACTAGGCAAGAACAGTGGCAGTGGCAGCAGCAGCCACTTAACGCAGTCACCTCCCGTGTCCCCAGTACACTCTTGCTCAGATCAACCTATCCAAGGAAGGGTACAACCGGATAGCGAAGAAGAAGGCGATGATGATCAAGAAGAGGATGAAGAAGAAGAAGGCAAGGAAGAGGTCGATGAGGATGAGGAGGAACATAGCGACAGTTCTGGAGAAGACGAATCATCTGTTTTCTTCCGAGTAGCGCCATCAGTACTGTTGGCACCATCTATAGCACCGGTATATCCGCCATCATCAGTATTCTCACAGCAACTTCACCAACTGCAGCCAAACCCTCTTTGCAGCCGAGAACAGGCACATGATTCTCAACTGCACGATGACTTGCAAGATGAAATACAGCCACCACAGCTGCTGCAAGACGATTCATTCCATTCCTTTTCATCTCAACTGCACCGACAGCAGCAGCTACAACAACTGCGCCGCCAGCTGGTGCGAGGCGGGTGTATGTTTTCAACGAGTGCCGCCAAGAGAATGTCATCATCCTTCAATCCTGGCATCTACAGTAGCAGCAGCAGCAGCAGCAGCGTTGGTGGTGGCGGCGGAGGCATCAGTAGCAGCAGTAGTACTGCATCGATATGTGGTGCAATTGGTCAGAGCGCACTGTCATTTTACTGCGGCAGCAATCAACATCTCGGCCATGTTGTACATGGACTGCCACTCCCAGCAGCAGCAACTCAGCATGTATCACCCAACACGTACCTACCACCAGCCGCAGCAGCAGCAGCAAGTCAATGTACAACTGCTGCTGCTGCAGGTGTAGTAATGCAGCATGGCACTAGCTCTAGTCTCATGTTTCCGGCACAACACACTCAGAATCATCACCGGGTGCCAGCGGCGGTTCAAACTGCTCCCGGCACTGCAGCTGCTTCCGCTGCTATTGGCTACTATCCACAGCTGTTTCTACCGGCCAATGTAGGTAACAACGCTGGCCTGCCAGCCAGTATGGCCACCACCACCACTGCGGCGGCGGCTTCATCTCAGACACACTGTCAGGCTGATGCTGGTGCTGGATCATTCCAAGCAGACTTGCTTGCATCCCAGGCCGGCGCGATTACAAACTCGTCTTCGGTGCTTCCGCCGCTAGGCACTGCAGCCCTAGCAATGCAGTCCAGTCATGCCAGCAACGTCATCTCTCCCACGAATAGCGGCATTTGGTACAAGCCTCAGATATCCCGTGCCTCCTCGATGACTGGTATGGCAACCTACCGTTGATTGGTGATAGAACTAGCAGTGACGACATGTTGCTGCCTTTGTCCGTAATGTCCCTGACCATCAGCACTGCCCTACTGACTTATAGTGAAATCCGATTGGCTGTTGTCCCACAATGAGACAACAGAACAGTGCCAGTGTTGAGACAGCACACGTATGGGTACGCCATCCCGACGCATCAAGCACCAGCCGTCATGCATAGGTGCGTGTTGGATTGATATCATATTGCTGCTGCCAGATCCCTGATCCCTTGCATGACACGCGTCAAGCGCTTCCACAGAACCGATATGATACTGCTGCCCCCACACACCCAGATTGAAGCCAACACAGATTCACAACCTGCATTCTGCACAGATCCATGACCTGCATTCTGCACAGATCCATGACCTGCATTCTGCACAGATCCATAACCTGCATTCTGCACAGATCCATGACCTGCATTCTGCACAGATCCATGACCTGCATTCTGCACAGATCCATGACCTGCATTCTGCACAGATCCATGACCTGTATTCTGCACAGATCCATGACCCACACTGACACATGCGTAACCACACACAGACCACTACTGGTCCCCACCGCTCTGACACCGTTCTTGTACTTACTGTTATATGGCACCCGTGCACACAGAAACGTGAAACGTAATGCACTTATGCTTCCACCCTGCCTGGACAGGGAAACTTTCGATGCCAGCATCACTGTTTCCCAAGCTATAGTAAATTAGCCAGCTGACAATAGCAATAACACTATCTAAGTGCCCCAATGCCCCGGTGCTCTCTCTCTCTCTCTCTGTCTCTCTCTCTCTCTCTCTCTCTCTCTCTCTCTCTCTCTCTCTCTCTGTCTCTGTCTCTGTCTCTCTCTCTCTCTCTCTCTCTCTCTCTCTCTCTCTCTCTCTCTATCTCTATCTCCCTCTATCTGCACTGACAACGTGACCCAATCTCAGTGTTCTCTAGCATGGCACTGACTGCCCATTTCCTGATACTCCGTTTGTACACTCCCTGCTATAGTTGCGCATGTACTGTCTGCTGCAGCAGCACTAATAACCGTACAAACACATCACCTCGCTCCCAGTTACCCAACCCCTCTAGAACGCACCTGTATTGTCTTGCATTTTTACTTTCACCTTTTCTATTCCTTTCTCACACCAGTAGGTGCCGCCCCCGTTAGACCAGCGGCATCGTACTTGCTGCATGTGATTATACTCATATTATATTAGCCGGGACTGGCTAACACTTGTCTAGTTTCCCTTGTCGCTGAGATTCGTGTCTCACGCAGGTTCAACACTGTACAGCACACATTATCACGCTCACAAAGCAGGTTTTCTAAACTTTTCTTTTCTCACACCATTTGCTTTTTACCTTTGGAGCGATTCAATAGTAGAATCTGCACCAGTACCCCCCCCCCCCCCCATTCACACGTTGCCTGCAAGGCTCTAGATCACAATACATTCACATTGTGAGAGTCTTTCACAACTTACACTCACAGACTGGTCGCCTTGCCACTCAATTATCACAGTATCTTGATTATGTGGTAGCGTCAGCATTGCACGCACAAATCTATTTCACCAAGACATTCTCGATTGATCGTTGACAGAAGTGTTGAGCTGTGTATGCTAGTCCCAGATAACAGTGGAATCTTGTCTGTACTGTCTTGCCCAGCCTGTGTATGCGCAGAGTCAGTCATATTTCTACCTGTGTATGCGTGGAGTCAGTCATATTTCTACCTGTGTATGGATGCGGTCTGACTCAGCCTGTGAATGCATGGAGTCTCTGGCTCGTCCTGTGTATGCAACTATGCATGCAGTCAGCGATTTTGATCTGGCTACTGGCCATTTGTGCCATTGCTGATCACGTTGCTGATCTCGCCATGTGATCAATAGTACCAAGAGTACTTTGTGGGGGTTATCATGGTTAATTGGTTATGTACTGTTGATAGTAGATCTACACGCGCTTACACCGGACTGCGGCGCTGGCTTTCATTTGCATGTATGTACCAGTGCTCTTGCTGCTATCACTTGAAGATTGAACAAACCTGAAACTGTACGAGTAGTGATTCTGTTTATAGTAGGGGTGTCGTGGAGCACGAGTGAATCGGATAGGCGAAGATCATCGCGAATCGCCTAATAGCAAGAGTAATACACTTGTGTACCCTTGCTAATAACTTGAAGCTGATTTGCATGTGAGTCGGTGCGTGAGCACATTATTGTACTGGTTATGGTTTCGAGCAGGTACTGCAGTCAGTCGGTGACCGCGAGGCTTACTTCGCCATTGCCGAGCCACCGTGCTCACAGCAGAGACTTCTGTGTGTGTTATTGTCGTGAAAGTGGACCACAAAGACTGTACTGGTTATGGTTTCGAGCAGGTACTGCAGTCAGTCGGTGACCGCGAGGCTTTTGTGTGCGTGTGCATGTGAGCAATTCTTGTTTGCAAGTGGGAGCATAGCAGCTACGATATGCACCGGTATCACCGTGTGAGTGCTACCACGGGACTACATGCACTAGCTACTCAGTACATGGATATGCATGACTACAGAGTACAGACCTTATTCGATAACGTGATTTTTGGACTCGCCTCCAGGGACTCAAGTTTGTCGTAAGCTAGGGCACGTGTACACGAAACGAGTGGCAAGAAAGGCCCAGTTCGTACAAGGAAGTAGTAAAATACCAGTATTCTTCTATTCACATGTTCGCGGGCAGAGTCCACTGTGCACTGAGTGCAGGCCTCTTCACGGCCACTCCCTGGTTCCCGGGACCCCGGTTCACGTGACTGTGATGTTTATCGAATAAAGTGGGACACTAGAGAGTCGAGAAACACTGTAGCACATAAGCTGCAATATACTCAATCTACACATTGCTACATGTGCAGCCCGTTTCAGACCAATACATTCACACACGCACACACTGCCAACCCTCTCCCTCGTGGAGGGCATAGTCCATGTGTAAGGTCTTCCATGCATGTCTTTGGTCAGGTGTTTTCCTTCAGGCCAGAGTACCTGATTCATGTGGTGCACACATCCGGGTCTAGCTAGCCAGGGTACTGACCCGGCCGTGGGGCAACGCATACAGAAGAGTCACGCCGAAGAACAAAGAATGCAGCCAGATTGCTGAAAAATAGGAACGTCCTAGGCTAACTCCTTGGAAACAACGTTCTTGGACGCGCAACTCGACCGTACATTGTCGGATTGAGTTTTGTCAGCACAGCATTGTATGAGTCATTGCTTCTTATAATCATCACTTGCCGCGGAAACCATACTCAAGGCGGGTTCCAGTGGCCGGTGAATAAATGCATGGGATGGAAGTTGGTGGGATGTTTGCTGGTGTGGGTGAAAGTAGCTGCCATAATAGCGGTAAAATCACAAAAACAATGGGTCGGACGATCCCCGCCCCCTTCACCTTTGTTCTGCCTATATCTATACTGTCATGTCTAGGTGATCACCGACCGCCTGGATACAGCATACTCCTGAGTGTGGTCTACTGCCATCTAGCACAATATGTCCCCATCGCTTCCATTTGCTGCGCTGCAAACCGTTGTGGATTTGGGCATCTCATAAGGCAGCATCCGTAACTGTGAAGCAATGCGTGCAGCATTTACCCCTTGCCGCTGGCTAGGACATTCAGAACCTGGCTGTAACTGGTCATGTCAAATGCTTTCCGACACATGTGCGCGGGTGCGTGCGTGTGTGTGTGAGCGTGTGTGTGTGTGCGCGCGGTGTGTGTGAGTGTTGAGAGGTTGCGGGTTTAATTCCCGAAGATTATGGTCGCACACGTCTTTCTTCTCTTTCTCGGTCTCTTCCTGACTTTTCTTTCATTCTCCTGGGTGGTTACCAACAGCCAGTGTATGCCGGAGTATGTGGTGTGGTGTGTGTGTGTAGAAAAAAAAAGAAAAAGAAAAAAATGGAAAAATGAAAAATAGGGATTCACTGGCCAGAAAAAGTCACTTCAATCAGCTGTGTGGTGGATACCAGGCTAAAAATAGTGGCGGTCAATTTATCAGCCTTGCAAGCTGTTGAATGGTGTAATCCCAGCATAAGTTGCTATGTCTAACATAGCTGTTCGCTATCATCGCTTCCGCGATGGGCAGGTCTGAGGTCTGAGGTGTGAGTGTGTGTGTGCTTGCGCGTGTGTGTGTGTGTGTGTCTGTGTGTGCGCGCACGCGCGTGGTTCCCACCATATTTCTTGCGCAGTAGTGAATAATGGCAAGACCTCATTTTCCCCGTTTGACATGAACATTAGAATGATGTTTGCCTGAGGCCTAGCGCCTCATCGCGAAAGCTTGAAACTATTATATAAAAGAGTGCCAACAATATACCCTTGAAGCGTTGTTCCACCTTACTTATTAGGAAGCGATGCCCTTTTGCCAAGTTTTGTTAAATTTTGGGAGCAGTGAGTGAGCAGGGGCCTAGGCCCTACAGTTTGTAGGCCCCTGCTCACTCACTGCTCCCAAAATTATTTAAGGCTAGGGGGCCGATCTTGGAGGACTTACCTGGCCGCTCCCCCAGTGTAGATCTACCGGCGTGTACCGGTAGAGGGGACGGTTTCAAATAGGACACAGGTTGCAAACAGGAATGGACTCAATATTCACTTTCCCTCTTGGTATTTTGATTAGAAAACATATGTCACAGTGAGACTACGATGTGTTATACTCCGAGCCAAAATTTCATGGCTCTGCGATGACCAGAAGCGCCATATTAAAGGGGAAGTTAAGGCAAAAATTAAAATTTCACCAGTTGTAGTCTTCGGGGTGCTGAGTCGAATGGTCGTGGTCCGAGGAAGCTGAGACGCTCCCTTCCTACTTGAATCCCAATCGAACTCGCGCACTTCCACCGAAACTGGGTGACTGCGCCCTACTAGATGGGGATTTGTATGCAAAATGTCACTAAAAGCGCCATTTCGTTCTTATAAAAGCACGGATGACCGCGATTGGCCCATATGTTGTAGTCTTTTGGACGCTGAGTCGACTGGTTTTGGTCCGAAAAGGCTGCGATGCAGCGTTCCTCCTTTATTCCCAATCGAACATGGTTGAAGAAGCGGTCACGTGCTCCTGCGTACACCAGTCACCTGGTCACCGTGCCTGCAGGGTACAACTTACTAGCCTGTTTGACCTTTTTTGGGTGCAGTCCTGTCACTCGAGTTGAACTCGAGTTGAACCTTAGTGTGAAAGTTGTCACCTGCTGGCGTGGTGACCAGGTGATTTGGGCACCCAGGACCACGTGACCGCTTGTTCAACCATGTTCGATTGGGAATAAAGGAGGAACGCTGCATCGCAGCCTTTTCGGACCAAAACCAGTCGACTCAGCGTCCAAAAGACTACAACATATGGGCCAATCGCGGTCATCCGTGCTTTTATAAGAACGAAATGGCGCTTTTAGTGACATTTTGCATACAAATCCCCATCTAGTAGGGCGCAGTCACCCAGTTTCGGTGGAAGTGCGCGAGTTCGATTGGGATTCAAGTAGGAAGGGAGCGTCTCAGCTTCCTCGGACCAAGACCATTAGACTCAGCACCCCGAAGACTACAACTGGTGAAATTTTAATTTTTGCCTTAACTTCCCCTTTAAGCAGGTGAGTTTTTGACGTGTTGCTTCGCACTGCGACTTGAGTTTACGACTTTCGAAAAATCAACTTCTTGTCGCAGGTAAACAGCGGCTCGCCTCTCGCCAATAAAGCACCGCATACCAATCAAAACTAATGGAAGCACACACGAGGCTTATTCTGTCCCTGCGGGAATTTGCGGAAAAAACTCTCGAAAACTTGCGCAAGAAATTGCGGCAGAAAGTAACAAAAAATGCGACGAAAAGTGCGGAATGATGCAGAACTTGCCAGGAATTCGCGGAATCATTTGCAGAAAATTGCGGATTTGGGCCAAATCATGAAATTTGTTGCATCGTATATCTACTCGGGAGTCGTACTGTGCAAATAACCTACAGCCGTACAGGATCATGGACAGAACTGCGTGAAAAGTGCCTAAAAATGGGAGATATAGTGCAGAAAACAACAAAAAACGTGGGAAATCGCGGATTTTGCTGAAAATCGCGGGTTTGGGCCAAAATCGCGAAATTTGTTGCATCCGTGGAATCGCGATTTCCTGGAGGGACAGAACTTATTGTTTCTCTGTACTGGCCGTCGTGGAGCGATAGCAATTACCTAATTTCAGACCCAGAGTGAATTTGACGTGCACTCTAAAACGTGTCCGGTTTGGAGCCACCTCTGATTTGAACTTTTTTGAAGCGAAAAAGTGGGCAACTTGGAGGCAATGGGTCAACACAAAGGAGTGGCTCAGTTCGATTGACTCTGGCCCTAGAGCAAACTTCAACATGCCAGTTTCCTTCCACAAACATATTTCGAGTGAAAAATCAACGCTGATGATCGGTTTGGGTCTATACAAATTTGGCTGTCAAAGCGTATCGAGCCGTCCCCTCTACACTGTATATGGTATGCCTATCATCTACCGGTATGTAGAGATTGGCAATTTGGCAATGCCTTGCACGCTCGGGTATGATAAGTAGCGGTAGCTTGGGTTCAGATTTACATTTCGGATGTGCTGCATGATCCTGCATCATCCAACGAGGCCCCTGCATACCACCCTTGCTGGTGTGTTGCAGTCTCTGCTGCAAAGAGAACTCGTTGCCTGCTCTCAACGAACGATTCCCTCGAATGAAACGGGTCGTCGATAGGCATGCGCCAAACTCGCTGGGTCGGTCACCTCGCTGGCGATAACCTTGCTGGAGCTGTTCCAGAAGCGACACTACGGTCAGCTTCGCGGTAACTCTGGCCTTGGTTTGTGTTCTACTGCAGTACTGACTGGTAATGTGGTATTGTAATGGGTAGCCGAGTGGTAGGCGCGGTGAAATCAACAAGAATTACTCTTTTATTCTACTTTCAGGTACACACCTGAGATATAATCGTTAGTGAAAGAAGAAGCGGCAAAATAAATAACTTTCTCTCCGGTGCTCACCTAGAGGTTGAATCCTTATTCTTCGAGTTAGCTTTCATTGCTATCCAATCTAATCTAATCTTCTCTTCATCAAAACAGAAATGCGCAGCCGCTTTTATGCAGCAGACGCCGTACGCTTACATACGGAGATACACTAAATATACATCAGGCAAAGCTCCGTATTAGTTCCGTACTGCTTCCGTATTGGTCGGGCAGGGATACTACACCCTCCCTTCCTACAGATAATCACGCCCTCGTGATTTTCAAAAAATTAGTGAAGAGTTACGAACACAGCGTCAACCGGAAGATGGCAAATTATATCGGAAATGATAACGTTTAGAGTAGACAGAATAAATGAACTGATAACAAATCATAAAGTAGAAGCACACCAGGTTCACACGATGTCACGGGGTCAAAAGGGGAAAGAACTGTCCTCCAAATAGGACCTGAAAATCCACAGCACTCTTGCTGCACAACGCTGGCACAACCCGCCAGGAACATCGCAGTTCAAAAACCGAACTGAATACACTATAACTATAAGGGGAGTTGTCACACACATTGTCCCACGTTAGCTGGGTAAGCCGTGGCTCACCATGATCAGACGCCTACCAAACTAAACTGGATTCACACACTCGCATAAAGGAAGACTGAAGAGAACAGGGAGACTGAAGGAAGACAGGAAAGAAAATGCCATACCTGGAATCAGCGTTAGTAACCACGGCGGCGGCTGGAGCTATGGCGGAGGGCGAGCCAGGTTTTATCTTCATCTTGGTTGAGCCGGTCACCATGGTCACTCAGAGCGGCTAGCTCGGCGTCAGACAAAGAACCTCCCTCCTCGTCTTGAATCATGGTCTTCACATTGTCGAGAACATCGCTTTGCGCGACGTAAAGAGTGATGGTCTAGCCAGGAAGAGTGTTGACGAAAATCTGCATCCCACCACGGAGACGAAGTACCAAGTGAATAGTGGACTCCTGCTGAACGTTGTAGTCACTCAGGGTTCGGCCGTCTGCCAACTGCGTGCCAGCGAAAATCAAACGCTGCTGGGCTTGGGGAATACACTCCTTGTCTTGGTCAGCAGCCTGCCTGTCGTCGTCTTCATCAGCTTCGCCATCACCACCGGTAGTATACATGTAGGTAGCGGGTCGCTTGGAATCGCCATTGGAGTCTCCATTGGAGTCTCCAGTGGATGCCATGCGTAGAGAAGGGTGATCCACGCTAGCACCCTGACTGTGCTGCAAGCTAATAAGCAGGGCCAGGCCCAGGAAGGCAAGAAAAATGATTCTCATCTTGATTCGTCGCAGGGAGCTGCAGCGGGTTGAGCCATGGGGGTCTGGGGTCGAATCACGTCGTTTTATTTTAAACTACACCGCTGCCACCAATGTAATGGGTAGCCGAGTGGTAGGCGCGGTGAAATCAACAAGAATTACTCTTTTATTCTACTTTCAGGTACACACCTGAGATATAATCGTTAGTGAAAGAAGAAGCGGCAAAATAAATAACTTTCTCTCCGGTGCTCACCTAGAGGTTGAATCCTTATTCTTCGAGTTAGCTTTCATTGCTATCCAATCTAATCTAATCTTCTCTTCATCAAAACAGAAATGCGCAGCCGCTTTTATGCAGCAGACGCCGTACGCTTACATACGGAGATACACTAAAATAATATACATCAGGCAAAGCTCCGTATTAGTTCCGTACTGCTTCCGTATTGGTCGGGCAGGGATACTACAGTATGTCTACAGTACAGTGCTGTACAGTACAGTGCTGTACTGTAGATCTACTGCAAATACCACTACAAGTAGATATACCAGCATAAGTAAATAATTGAAACATGACTGCACTTTGTGTGTCTAAACACAACAATACGGGCATTTATGATTTTAGCAGGTGGTAACGCGGACGTGTGAACTTGCTTTCCCAGCACAGACAGTCACCGTAGACTGCTCGTGCATGTGCCAACAGCAGAAGTACGGCAGCAGTTCTTTCGCTGCCCAGTGCACTACAAACATGGTAGTCCGCCAGGACCGGTATCGGTAGATCTACTGTACTGTATTCACCCCAAGCTATGTCTGGGAGCAAAAATAATGCTGAGCACGTGGACCATGGTGGACAATGCAATGGTAATAGACATACCATGGCCTCACTCAGGCTCATCACTCTACTACTAGACATGCGATGGCCTCGGCTCAAGCTCATCCCTCTACTACTACTAGACATGCTATGCCATGGCCTCAAGCTCATCAGTCGTCTCGCCGCCGCAAAGCTCATGGAGTCATGGCCGGCCGGCCGGCAGCCGCTTCATGCGCGCGGGAAAGTGCAGCGGGCTCGTAGTTTTCGGAAGCAGCTGACTTCACGGAATCGGAAGCGGTCACTCTCCCGGCTATCCAAATTGCTCCAGACATGGCGTGATGTGTGACCTCTTCGATGATTGGCCGGTTCAGCGGCTTTCTCAGAAGAGAGCATTCAGCTGCTTGCAGGGCCAGCGTTGCTGTTGTTCCGTTCTTCCAGTCATTTGTTTACATCTTCTTGTTGGGACGGCTGTGTTTTTCTTCCTCCCGTCCTCCAACCACACTACACGTGTTTTCTCTTACTGGTTTCGAAGGCCAATGGCAAGGCAGTGTGTTTTGAATAGAAGTGTACAAGGTCATGTAGTTTCAATGCGTGTACGGCTGAGCAATATTCAGGAACACGCGACGCCGTAAACGTCTTTAGTAACGTCCCCTCCGGTTGTATTCCATTTTGTGGCGACGAGCATTTCAGGTTTGTGCAAGTGTGTGCAGCACTGCCCGCAGCACAGTGACGTACAACGACCATGTAGCAGTAACCCGGCGTCCCAGTCAAGCTTCAGAAGAGGTATTGTGGAGTCGAGTCGTCAACGCAGCGTAGCGGGTCGGCGAAGGAAACTCGCTCGCTAAGTTTCTCAAACGGCGGTGCAACGGCAGGCTAAAAAGGAAGCCAGAAAGGATAGGGTTTGCACGAAACGGTCATCTTTACTTTCTCTCAGATCAAGCCTTCATGAAATCCGGTCGGAGACAAAGTAAGTTGCTATCATTGCCATCAGTGATCGATATGGTGGTTTTGTCTTCGCACAGTGCTCACGGCTGGTAACGAATCCACCATGTTCTTTCTGTAACAGATTCACACACTCACACTGTGCATCCTACTACACGTTCCCACTTACGTTGTGTTACATCACACCTGTGTTGCATGTTCACCTTGGATTACACTTCTGTCCCATATAACCCCGTTGATGGTGTAATAAAGTCGTTCTACTCTTGATCCTGAATCGCTCTGGTTGGACGGTTACACTGGTAGCAAAGGATGGTTGTCGAGATTTTTTGTTTGCTGGTATGCGTGGCCACCCTTCTGTTAGCTCGGTATGACCGCTACAAGGACGGAGCGCGTCGACGGGTACAAACTGCCGCAACGACGGATATACCTCAAGGACCTCAACGGCCCACGGACCAACGACTGCTCGACAGGAAATTTGATGGGACAGTCAATAGGCCTCCGGTGTTTTCGGGCAACCCTGCGGACTTCAGGGAGTGGGTCTTCGCTATCGAGCTCGCCATGGTGTCACAGCGCGTCAACGACGACCAGGAGCAGGTGCGATTCGCTGCCAGCTACCTACAAGGCAACGCCAGGCTTTGGCTGATGTCGGTATTGGATTCCGGCGCCTGCATCCACGACTGGCCGACGCTAAAACAGTCACTCGGCGACGTGTATGGCCCAGTCCATGAACAGGAGGAAGCGCGCCTCAAGCTGTTTGGACTGGTGCAGCGCGGCAGCCTGGACGCATACGTACAGGAATTCACTAACCTCTGCCTTCAGGTGAACGACCTGAATGACCATTCGAAGGCGGTGCTGTTCGTGAGGGGCCTGCATGCAGCAATCGGTCACTCGGCTCTTCGGGAGCACCCGACAACACTAGGCCAGGCCATTCGTGCCGCACGCATGGCAGCCATGCAGGCATCAGGAGTATGGAGGGAACAGACCACCACAGGCACAGGCATTCGTCGGTCGAGGCACCCGGGTCCGGCACCTCACGCTCAGGCCAGTACACCGAGGCAACCTGTCAGTCCATGGGGACGTCAGCAGCAGCAATCTAACCGTACGAGTGAGCCCATATGTTACTCATGCAGGAAGCCTGGACATATTGCCAGAAACTGTCCAGTCATCGTGAATTCCCCAAACGCTTCCAGCCAGTGAAGAAGGGAGTGCGCTCACTGGCGGTGGATACTCAGGCACCCACACCACTCATTGTGTTCAATAGGTTCGAGGGCCTGAGTGTTGAGGAAGGAGACAGCGCAAGCGATCCTGCAGTGGAGAGTTCTGACGCTACGCCTAAGGCGCACATCAGCAGCGTGGCGATGAGCGCAGAGCACGATCTGCTATGTGTCACTGGGAAGGTGAATGGGAGGAAGGCTACCATGCTAATAGACTCTGGCTCTACCCACGATTTTTTGTCGTCGGAGTTCGTCAGGAGACATAACCTGAAGACTGACACGGCGACCAAGGAGCTGAAGGTCACATTAGCAGATGGCTCGTCTCGTACACAGCCTTTGGAAACTGCCGGGCCAGTAAAAGTGGTGGTAGCTGACTTCAGCGAAACCCAGACCTTCACCGTGCTGCCACTGGCGCGCTACGACGCCATCTTGGGAATGCCGTGGCTGTCTCGCCACAACCCAACGATCGACTTCCGGAGAAAAAAGGTGCAGATCCAGGAGGACACCTTCGTGGCTCGAGGCCACGAAGCTGGCGAGGACGCCGAGTTCGCAGAATCCCACTTCATCTCTGCAGCACAAGCGAATGCCGCTATTCGTTCAGGAGACGAAGCGTATATAGCCTGGGTCTCTATGGAGGATGATGCGCCGGGCCAAGATCCACCACCTATCCGTGACAAGGAAGGAACTCACTTCGGAAGTGAGCTGAACGCTCTGCTACGTGAGTTCGACGACCTATTTCCGGACGAGCTCCCTGACCAACTACCGCCAGAGCGAACGGTCGACCATGAAATAAAGGTGGCGGAAGGGACAGCGCCACCATCACGACCGGCATACCGCCTTCCAAAGCCGGAGCTAGACGAGCTCCAGAAGCAGATTGAGGAGCTGCTCCGGAGAGGCTTCTTAGAGCCGAGTAAGTCGCCCTATGGGGCTCCTGTGTTCTTTGTGAAGAAATCAGATGGATCTCTTCGCATGGTGTGTGACTGGAGGGAACTTAATAGAATAACAATTAAGAATAAGGCCTGCCTCCCTAACATTGAGGACCTATTCGACACAGTGCAGGGCAGTGCATATTTCTCGAAGCTTGATCTTCGCGCAGGATACAACCAAATCAGGATACAACAGGAGGATGTGCCGAAAACGGCAATTAACACCCCGTTTGGCCACTACCAGTTCAGGGTCATGGGGTTTGGTCTGACTAATGCCCCGGCAACCTTCCAATCACTGATGAACTCCATTCTGCAGCCGTACTTGCGCCAATTCGTGGTAGTGTTCCTGGATGACATTCTGATTTTTAGCAAAACCCTGGAAGAGCACGTTGAGCACATTCGAACCGTTCTGACTACCCTCCGCGCTAACCAACTATTCTGCAAGTTACCGAAATGCGAGTTTGCGGTGGAAGAAATTCTATTCTTGGGTCACCGTTTGACCGGTTCCTCGATTAGCCCTGATCCGGAGAAGTTGGCTGCAGTTCGTGATTGGCCCACCCCATGTACGGTGAAAGACGTGAGACAATTTCTCGGGTTTACCAATTACTTCCGTCGCTTTATTAGACACTATTCATATATTTCCAAGCCCTTGGAGGAGCTAACGGGTAAATACACCAGGTTCTCATGGACTGGTGAGGCCCAGGCAGCATTCGAGGAGTTGCGAAGGGCACTGCTAAATCCCCCTATTTTGAGACTTCCAGACGTATCAAAACCTTTCCGAGTTGAAACTGATGCTAGCGATTTTGCAATCGCGGGGGTGCTCTCGCAGGAGGGGGAACCTGGTTGTTGGTTGCCAGTGGCGTACGGCAGTCGAAAGCTTTCCTCGGCGGAGCGGAACTACACAGCGTCGGAACGAGAAACGTTAGCAGTTGTGTCCGCCCTCCGGATGTGGCGCATTTATTTGTTTGAACACTTTGACGTTTTCACAGACAACCGAGCAGCAGTCTACTTACTGACAAAATCAAATCTCACGAAAAGGGAGTCCCGTTGGGTTGAATTTCTTGCGGACTTTGATTACACTATTCACCATAAACCTGGCAAGGAGAATGTGGCGGATCCGTTGTCACGCCGCCCGGACTTAAGGGACGAAGATCATGTGGTTCCGCCTGAAGCTCGACTAAACGCTATAGAATATACCTTGGAGGTCAATGACGATATAGCCAACATGATACTGGACAGTTATGCCGTGGACCCTGAGCTGAGTGTAGTTATGGAACGAATGAAGCGCCCCGACAGTGACAATGTGCACAGTCAGTACTTCATCGACAACGACTCCGGGTTCCTCTACTTGAAGGCGTCTCCTAGCAACCGTTTATGCATACCGAGGTGTACCCTACGGCTGAAATTGGTACAGGAGAACCATGACTGCGTGACGGCAGGTCACCCAGGGCGTGACCGCACGTATTCACGCTTGGCAAAATTTTTCTATTGGCCGAAAATGGGACTCGATGTCAAACGTTTCGTGAAGTCTTGCGATATTTGCCAGCGAACTAAACCGGGGAGGCTGCGCACGGGCCTGCTGCAGTCATTACCAATACCCAAAGGCCCGTGGGAGGATATCGCCATGGATTTTATTACGGGTCTTCCTAGGACAGCTGCTGGACATGATGCTATTTATACCTTTGTGGACCGCCTGACTAAATGCGTTCATTTGGTACCGACTACCACATCCATTGATGCCAAGGGCAGTGCTGAATTGTACATAGCTAACGTTTTTCGGTTGCATGGTTTGAGTTCATCCATTGTCTCAGATAGAGATCCTCGGTTCACTGCTGCCTTTTTTAGGGAGGTGTTTCAACTTCTGGGAACCAAGCTTTGTTTCAGCACGGCAAACCATCCCCAAACAGATGGATTAACGGAGAGGGTGAATAGGCTGGTTGAAGACATCCTCCGTGCATTCATTAACCATAAGCATGACAATTGGGATAAGCTATTGCCTCTTTGCGAGTTCTCCATCAATAGTGCCCACCATTCCTCTACATCGCATACCCCATTTTATTTGAATTTTGGGTTTCACCCCCGAGCCCCAGCGGATTTGCTGGGTGATCGTATGGGAGTCGGACACTCTGATTGGGTGAAGGAGCAACAGGATGCGTTACGCGTTGCTAAGGATGCTATTGTAGCGGCTCAGGCGCGGCAGGCCTTGTATGCGGACAACACTCGTGCCCCCAGTACTATAAAGGTTGGTGACCGTGTTCTGGTCTATAGGGATTTCCTCATTACTCCCGAGGCGCGGAATCAGCCGTCCCCTAAGCTGCGTTCCAAATGGTATGGCCCATTTCCTGTAACTGAGAAGGTTGGTGCCAATGCCTTCCGGTTGCTACTTCCTGCCAATATGCGTTGTCATCCGGTGTTTAATGTGTCAGCTCTGAGGCGGTATGAGGAGAACTCTATACCAGGACGGCAACAGCCGCCTCCGCCACCAATAACGGATCTGGACGGCAACACGCGTTATATTGTAGACGCGGTCGTCGATGAACGGAAACGGAGGGGCCGCATGGAGTATCTAGTTCAATGGCGTGGCTACAGTGAGAACACCTGGGAGCCTATCGAACATTTATTGGACGAGTCTAACAAGGAAATTATTCCGCTGCAGAGTTACTTGAAAACGAAGCGTCGTCAATAGCCGCCTTTCCTGCGTTGAGTTTTACTTCCTACCATACCTTGAATTGCCTCTTGTGTTAGCAATTATTTTCGAACCAATAATATTGATTTACTGGTATTATAATGCTTACCTACTCGTGTTTAGCCCGGCTCACCTTTGCTGACGAGGGGGGTGGTGTAACAGATTCACACACTCACACTGTGCATCCTACTACACGTTCCCACTTACGTTGTGTTACATCACACCTGTGTTGCATGTTCACCTTGGATTACACTTCTGTCCCATATAACCCCGTTGATGGTGTAATAAAGTCGTTCTACTCTTGATCCTGAATCGCTCTGGTTGGACGGTTACACTTTCTCCTTCATTTTGATGTTGTCTTCCCAGGGTTCCAAGAACACGCTCTAGCTATTCACTACAGCCCTCTGGTACGATATCACTCGTCCAGCTTGACGGTAAATTCAGTATCGCCTGCCGCTCCGTCGCTTATCATTCGTTAGTCCAAAGTCAACACACTGCTACGGCCGGTCGTGAGGATTGCCCAACACAATCATGCACAGGTACGTTTTGAGAATTCCTAATAGAGCGTGTGTTTCCCCAGCATGCAAGTGCGCGCTAGTAGCGGGACTGTCGGCGACGAAATGCGTATCGCCATTGTTGAGCAACTGTTTGTTTTTCGGCTTCTTCACGTTTTATGTTCGTGCCAGTTCGTGTGAACAATTATTGTTGTAGATTATCCGTCTTGTTCTTGATCCAAGAATCATATCAGGATGGGTGCTAGCTAGGCATTTCCCAAATCGGCCGGCCGAAAAGTAATTAGTTCGTCGAGAACAGTGGTTTTGAAGAGATCACCGATCTTTTCGCCGGATATGCAACTTTCGCACTGAATTCGCTGAAAAATGATGTTTTGGTGCCTCTATAGAATGCAAATACAATTTCTGTAAAAATTATACTGCGCCAGGTGACTGCGACTTCAGCCATTTCCGAAATCAGCCAGCAGGAAAACACGCCGAAATCAATGGCTGTGAACAAATCGCCGATAACTAGGCGACGAAATGCGTATCGCCATTGTTGAGCAACTGTTTGTTTTTCGGCTTCTTCACGTTTTATGTTCGTGCCAGTTCGTGTGAACAATTATTGTTGTAGATTATCCGTCTTGTTCTTGATCCAAGAATCATATCAGGATGGGTGCTAGCTAGGCATTTCCCAAATCGGCCGGCCGAAAAGTAATTAGTTCGTCGAGAACAGTGGTTTTGAAGAGATCACCGATCTTTTCGCCGGATATGCAACTTTCGCACTGAATTCGCTGAAAAATGATGTTTTGGTGCCTCTATAGAATGCAAATACAATTTCTGTAAAAATTATACTGCGCCAGGTGACTGCGACTTCAGCCATTTCCGAAATCAGCCAGCAGGAAAACACGCCGAAATCAATGGCTGTGAACAAATCGCCGATAATTGCGCCGAATTTACAAGTTTACTGAATTCGACGAAAATCGATGTTGCAGTGCATGCCTGTATCATTCTTGGTATACTGCGAGCGGTGACTTCACTTACTGCTGTCAGCCGAATTCTGAATTTGGGCTCATAATAATTATGGTCGAATTTGGACATTCTCTTAGCCGATCGAAAACGACGAAAACCGATTAGGCGAAAAATCGGGCCGATTTGGGAAATGCCTAGTGCTAGCTTCGTGCATCCCGTGGCTGGGCGAGGTCAAGGTTCAGAGTTCATTCTCCCTCTCTTTTTCTTTCTCGTAAGCCGCGAAACTAATACTTCCTGGTTTAGTTCAGGTTGTGTTTCTCAACACAATAGATGACTTGCACAAAAATCCGAGCCGCGAGTGAGACGGGGCAAGTGCACCCATGCTACACTGCGGGCACCCTACACCGTCTGTAATGTACTTTTTTTGTCAGCATGAATGAACGGTGCACGGCATGTACAGGCGCGTCGCACCAACTTTGGAGGTGGGCTCCCCCTGAAAATATTCCAAAAACTAAAGCCAATTGCAAGCATTTCTGGGCACTTGGTGCCATTTCAGTGTACGGTAACTACAATGAAAGACTTTTTGATTCTGCAAAAAAAAACAAGAAGATGCTACGATCGGGGACAAACATTACCCTCCCCCGGGAAAAAAAATTCAAAAAATTGAAGCCAATTGCAAGCATTCCCAGGCATTTGGTGCCATTTCAGTGTACATGGACTTTTGATTCTGCAACAAACCACGATCGGGGACAAGGATTTGCCACGTTTGCGCTGAGATCATCGCGCTTTGTTGCAGTGTGCTAAAAAAAAAAAAAATGGCCGAAAAAGTGGGGCGGCCATGGCCGCCCTGGCCGGTGCGGTTCCGACGCCCTTGATGTACATGTACGTACAGGTTCCTGCACGAGTACGAGGGTAGTACCGCGGAATCCAGCGGGCGCCGCGATAGCGGCAAGGGCTGGATGAACAGCGGTACTGGCCGAGTATGAGTGACTGGAACGTGTTTCCCGTGTGCACCCAAGCCAAATAAAGAGATCATGACATACATGTACATGTACACGCCTGCATTGTGTTTTGTGATTGTTTTCTGGTACAGTCAGTGACAGTAGCAGTATAGTCCATAGTGCTTTCTTTCTCGTGGTGGCCATTGACATTGTCGACTTGGCATCCGGCATTCTGACTGTTCTGCTCCTACGGATTTTTCCGAGGCCCGGCAGGGCTTGATCGGAAACCTCGGCAAATTGCGCAACTCCTGCAGGTTGCTGAGCATTGCGCGCTTCGGTTGAGGCTCATCTGGCTCGTCCAAGATCTTCTTCGCGAGGGACTCCGCAATGAAAGTTTCAGGCTCTTCCTCAACTTTTTAGAGGAGCTCGTTCACATCGCCAATATCGTTCAGTAAAGGGGCTTCTTTCTGCCAGTTCCAGATCAAATGTTGGAGCGCCATGATGACAGTTGTGGTTGCAAACAGTCGTTCTTCAGCTTTAGTTATTTATTAGTCAGCTTTTTTTTCTTCATCTTGTTGGTTCACTCTTTCTGCGCAATCCGGTGCCTTGTATTTTATGAAACATGCGGCAAGTAACCAATGAAAGACCATGAAGTAGAGAGTCTAGTCAGTCCAGTGGCTACTGCCCGTCGTCAAGTGACGATGGGCAGTGGAATCCGTTCCTGCCCGTCTTCACTTGACGACGGGCAGTAGAATTCGTTCCTGCCCGTCGTCACTTGACGCCGGGCAGTGGATCCAGTTCCATCATTACTTTGAGCAGGCAGGACCGCGCTTTCCAGCCCGCGCTGTTTGATCTGCCATTGGTCCACTCCAAGGCGACAATCACGTGACATACGGGAAATGATCAGTACCGTCACTGTCTTCAGCGGCTCATGAGTCATGTGCACCTGTAGGGTTAGTGGAAGTACATGACTGTATATTATGTGAAGAGAAGCCAGGCGTCCAAACCAACCCAAAATACTCTCGTCTTATTCTTCGGTGAAATAGTTATAAAAAATTGTCTTACTAAACAACAGTGAGCATAGAAGCAACCTCGATGCACCCAATAATATGGCATCCGGGAACAGCAAGTGTTGCACGAGGATCCCAAGAACACGTCAAGTTCCATGCTACCTGCCGCCATCAAAAGAACGAAGGATAACTGTGCTAGCCTAATTCATATTCAATGTAACGGTACGGGATATAGGAGCCTGTTGGGAAGGCGTGGGTGAGCTGTAAACTCTTGTACGGTTCGCACAGTACAACATACACGCAGCAGTTATTGCGACGGTTAACGTCGATGGACGAGAGTCATAAAGCACAGTCCATGGGGGTTGACGTTTCTGGGCTTCCTTTCTGAAAGGAAAGTTTTATTTCTTCTCAAAAAAAGCAGAATCATGCTGATTATACCAGTCTGTTATGAAGACAAGAAAGCAGCCATGGACATTGTGCCACACTAAAGGAACTACAGGTAGAAGATAAAGCACTTCATCTGAAAACTCAAGGACTATCCATAAATACAGCAAATGATTATCCTAGCCTGGTAATGTCCAACTCCGTCATGTGAGCCATTCGGTGATTTATCATGGGAAGCATAATGTTCGAAATGCTGAAATTTGAACAGTTGCAGTTGTGTTCGTCGCCACACAATGCCATCGCCAGTTCACATTCGAAATGTAGTCATATTTACGCTTGTGTCCCTGTACACGGCATGGAAGGCTGAACAGATTCAACTCTTCCATCGCTTCCTGATCTGTACAGTAGTGCGGTTGCGTTCCCGTTCCTGACACTCACATCCGTCTCCATCACCAGCAATCAGCGACATCGCGCCTGACAAAAGTTTTTCAAATAAAATATTTCCACCCAAACGTCACTGCTGGTGCTGAGCTCGCGCGATCGAGTGTGAAGTTTTTTTTGTGATCTCGATGAAAAAGGATTTTTTTGAACTCACGCATGTACACAACATAACAAGCTCTCTGATCTGCATGTCTTTTTCGGTGGAGGTGATTTTTGTTGTTATTGTTGTGGCTGGCGACGAGAAGTCCCTCATTTACGCTAGGTATCTCATAGACAGAATGAGCCTGGTTTTTACGCCAAGCTGATGTTTTCAGCAGCAGTCCGCTGTGGAGAAAATTCAAGCAGTCTTAGGGGCCTGAAGTTTTCGCTGCTTCTTACCGGATCGACAGTGGGAAAGAAGGTACGTTTATTTTATTGTAATAAATCAGGTCGCGAGGTCGACACAATTGAGCTGTTCGTTGCACTGTGAATTTTGTTGCTTTAGGGTGGCAGCGTGCAGTACCTTGTGAAATGGAGAGACTTTATCCTCTATGAACTTGGGAGTATGAAGATATCAGATATCAGTGACGATCTATCAGGTGATTTCATTTCATTTTGGGTGAATTTATTGAATGTAGGGGTGAAAGTTGGCACTGAGATCCCGAGTTTGAGTACTCTGATTTTCTCCGATCGAATATTCGAGTATTCGAGTATTTTTCATCTCCTAAAAATTGAACACCAAGGGCATTAAAATAACATGATACAACCCTGATTGAACGGAGTAGCAGTCATTTTTCTCGGGTGTATTGGTTGGTGGGTCATTTGGGCTCTCTCTACTCGTGAACAAATGTTCACCACACAGCCTGCACATCACCATCTGCCGACTGCTGCCCTGAAACTGCAGATTTCTGTAGTAAATGCATGTACCATGTATGAACGAGTACTCTGATTTATTCCGAGTACGATTATTTTTGAAAAAACCGAGCGAGTACTCGAGTACTCGGTATAATTGTTTCACCCCTAATTGAATGTATTCTTGCATGAATTTGAAAATCTCCCTTTTGTTTGCTGTAGATATTTTGATGGTTCGGGGAATGTTGGGCCCTTTCTCAGCTGACGAATGTTTGAGGCTGCTGATGGAGCTTGCACTGCTGTGCAGTGAAAAATAGAAGTGAAATAGTCACAAAAGGCACAATGGAGTTTTACGTGTAATAGTGCTCCACATTATTGTGTCGAGCCCTCTCCGCTGGCAGAAGGAAGCTTTCCTCCTTGAAATGAAAAAAGTCTATTTCTGACTTTCGAATCAGAAACTGGACAAAGGGGGTTGGGACCGAAGAATTTCCCTGTGAAGTTCTTTCTCCAGGTTGGGATGCTTGCATGAACGTACATGGACAAAGCCCACGGGCTCACTACCTGGTTACCACCAAGCCTATGATTCGCCGTAGTCCATGTACGTTCCTGCAGTACTCCTCTGGATCTATGACAGGAGGGGATCGTGCTGCCCGGCAGTTTGTCTCTTCCACAGAAAAGGGCATTGATTAATCATGAGCTTACCGCAGAGCACAACGAAAGCATTGTAGCATGAAACTAATTTGTCTGAATACAAATCTGCACAATGGCACAGACGGCTAATGGAGGTAAAGCATAGCATCACCAGCATTGTATTCCTGGAAGCAGTGCAAGTTATAGATTTAGGTATCAATATTTTATCTAAGCTTTAGCGAAGTCCGGATGCAGTACATTACTAGTGTGAAAGATGGAAGAAAAAGCAATGATATCCGTATACACCCGGAAAGAGAGGTGAGAGTGGGTGGGAGTAAGTGAAAGCACTTGTACAAGCTTAACATCTGTGCAACCGGAAAGAGCAGAGAAAAGGCTAAAGCAATTACACAGGCCATGCGTACGAGGTAATTTAGCAGTGAGACCCAAACATTCTTGTAAACCAGAATGCAGCTTCAGCACACATTTTCTATTTCTTCATGTTGCGCTGCTGTTGCCGTTTCCCAACGATATGATGAGGCTCTCCGTTATGCTTCTGCTGGTTTTCCTGTGCAGGTATGTGCTGCCGTAGCTCAGAGAAATCTTTGGCCAGGGTAGCCAAGATGGCATCACCCACATCCTCCTCTCCTTCAGGTTCACTTGTAGGTTTGGCATTCATGCTTGACATCTCCTTCAGTACTGTGTAGGTCTTCTCCTATTGGTTTTTGTCTGCCCATACCATTTGCACTGCTCAGTGATGTCGGCGACAGTCGCCTCCAGCTCACCATTTTCCATTTTTTCTTTACTTTTTGGATACGCTGTGTGTCCTTGAGGTAGCATTTGAGGCTGACCAGTTTTTCTACCTTTGTTTTGCAAACATTCTTGTCTAGTGTTCAGTGATCGAACCCAGTCAACGTTGAAGCACCCTTGTTATTCCTTTCCGTTTCTTTTTATTCTTGTACACCGCTGCCTGCAACCGTGCGTTTTAATAGGTTTGCGAGAATCTCTTTTCACCTGCAGCAACCAGAGTTTGAAAGTACCGACACAAACTGGAAGCATGCCCAGTTTCCAGACAACTAGCTGCTTCAAAAAATCTTATGTCAGATGAGTGACTGGTTGCGCAGCCGACATTATGGTGACATAATGTGTCCTTGTAGTTCTGTTTATTATTACTTGTATATTTCACTGTTCGCGTCAAACTCGGCTAAAGGCCAAGTTTTCCGCATCCGTAGGAACGCCACCACCCTTCAAGGATCGTGTGTTTTAATATTATAGCAGTGTATTTTGGTATTTGCTTTGACCATCAGTCCTTGGCTGATGCTGGTCATACCTTCAACATGTTGACGCGTTTTTCAAGGCATTCAATATACGTAGGCCGCAAGATTCTATCTTTTCATACCGAATACCGATGGCTAGTGCTTCCCCACTAGCTGCGCAAGTGTCACATCTGGCTGCGGCCAACTACCCTTTAATTTGTGTGCTGCCGCTATTGCTGTCTATGTCTCTGTGTGTGCCAGTATATGAGGAACGAGAATTGGTGTTATTGTTGTTGTTGTTCTGGTTGTCATGGGCTGTGGCTGTTGAATGTAGGCTGTTGCTTTTGTTGTTGTACTTTTAGTTGAAGCTGCATCACGAATAGGTAACCACCTTGATGATGGTGCACAATATCCGTTGAAGAAGCCGCAAAAAAACACTGTATTCTCAAACCAGTGAGCTGCAGAATGAAACCAAGTATCAAGCTCAGGGCATAGATTAACGGCCGGACATCGGACATTTTCCGGCCATTTTCGGCCACTGACCGGACGTTTTCAATTTCACCGGACATAGTGTCCGGTCAAAAAGGAAAAAAAGAGCAGCGACCTTTCGACCTTTCTATGCAGAGTTGGGCTTTCTTCGGAGCTTCGTGCCAAATGCGACTTGCATATCGTACAACTAACACGTCTACACCGTAGCCTCAGGCGTAGACTTCACCATATTTACTTGATCCGCCTGTAGCAACGCGGTTGCTACAGTCAATTCACACTTTCGACCTTTGGTACATGGTGTCGGCTTCGCACTTGAATCGATGGGTTGAACTGCAGTCTGATCTGCAGTGCAGTTGTTTGCTCTTGAGAGGAAGATGTCATCTTTTATTTTTCACTCGTTCACCGATCAGGAATGCAGATAGTCTTTTAGAATGTCTTCTGGAAAGCGAAAGGGAGATTCAGAGGACTTGCCGCCGGGCAAAAAAGTCCGTGGTGTGAAGGCCGTTACTTGCGATAAGTGGATCTCGGACAATGATGCAGAGCTGACTACTTCCGCCTGGCTGATTTATGACCGGCAGAAGAACGATCGGCTGTTAGCAGAATGTTTGAAGTGTTCCGTGTGCATCAAGTTTGTAGACAGAGTCCGCAGTTGTAAAAACTTCAGCGAGGCTTTCATAACCGGATCCAAGAACCTGAGAATATCAGCGTTAAAGGATCATGCTGGAACGGAGATGCATAAACGTGCAATGAATATTTTCCGTAGGCAATAGTGTCCCGCTCGAAATGCCCTCGAATTCGCTTCAGTTGCGAAGGCACTGTGCAAGATTGACGATGGTGCTGCCGCTATTGCACGACGCAAATTCGAACTGACTTACCTTCTCTGCAAGGAGCATATCGCGTTCGCAAAATTCTTGACTGCAACGCTTTCTTGTACATACATTTGTCGTCAGTAAAAAAAAATAGTTCAGTTTCTAATACAAATAAATTGGCGAATTGTACATAGTAATGTGTGAGATATGTCCACATAATGAGTCATTGTGAATATACTTCAGTACTACTAAAAAAAGAAGAAACACCCTGAAAATGTGTTGTGGAAAATGTCCGGGCATGTCCGGACAGATTTCAAAACGGAAGGACATTTGTCCGAGCTAAATGAAATCCTTAAGCTATGCCCTGAAGCTGGCAAAGCTGTCAGCCACTCTAAACGAAATTTACACCAAACAAGTTGCTATTTGTCAACAGGCAGTCATAAAATTCGACTCCCTGACTCAGTCACTCTAGACTACGAGTCATATGAGTCGTACAGAGTCTTGTAGTCACTGAGTAGTCTACGTTCTTGTGCATGACAGCATGCATGCATCATGTCCTGTCTGTACATCGACATGGCATGCATCCAGCACATGGCCATGGGAAAGCCCCTACAAAATGGCCTTCAGAGAAAGCCACGCGGTTGGAGAGGTAGTTTACTCGAAAAAACTGAGAAAGAAGTGCTTTTCATCTTCTTGCTGTTCAATGTCAAGCCAGAAACAATTGAGAAGCTGCTTGAAATGTGCAGAATGAGGCGATTTCCCAGATCTTTGAAGCTAGAAAGCGCACTGGACCTGCAATCTTTTGGAACTGGTCCTTCTTGAGGACAGAGATCAGACTAGCCAGGTGACAATGCTGTGGTTTGTTGGCTGACAATATTTGGAGGAAGCTTCAGAAATGACCATGAGGAAGGTCAATTCTTGCTATTTCCTCAAGATCACCAAGGTAACAGATACTTTTCAGTGGAGAAGAAAATCATGATTCTTAGGAGTTGAGATCGCATCGGTTGTTCAATGTTTTTCACTTTCGTTTTTTCGTTGTGTAACTGTCTTGTTGGCGTGGTTCACTGGTTTGATGCCTTACATTTCGATCATGGCCATAGTTCAGAGCAATTTTCTTCCTTCCAAGATCACTCTCTGCAGTAAATGCGCAAATATTTTACGGAATTTCGGACTCTGTGGGATGTCATATAATTGCTGGTAACGCCGCTAACCAGCATCATGAGCACTCCAATGGTTCCCGCCGCTCCTTCCGTATCGTCCCAGCGCCCCCCGTCAAAATGTGAATTACTGTAGGCAACGGAGCCAGTGTATGATGAAGGCGAATGCACTGTTTGATGATGCTCCAACAAATCCTTTCACCGTTGTATGGAATTTGTAAGAAGAGTAGTGGCTCAACTGTAGGTCCAACGCAGAAGGTACCTCACAGCGCAGTTCTGTTACGTCCACAATAATGAACATACTCAGCAGACTGTGATGTGTATCAGACACACTCTGGCATTATTTGTTCCACATTCTCCCAGGAGGAGATGAAATGTAGTTCAATCATGTCTTCAGTACATGGGGTACCGTTGCCTCTTTGCAACTAAACAGGTATGCAAGTTACTATCCCATGAGACCCAGCCAGAGCCGCATCGTCGTCATTACCAGCTAATCATGAAGAGGTATAATGTGACTTTCCACCACTCCCTGATTCAATCATAGTTTGCGAGCCTGCGCCAAACTGCTTTCTCACTAGAGCCAGGCATCAGATACATATGGCTTCAGTAAGGTTTACAATGCTATGTCTCTGGCCTAGATCCAAGTCTAGATACAGCTGCTCAGAGTCGGGGCTGATGAAATGTTCATATCGGAACAAGTGAGACTTCAACAGTAGCTAGTACACATCAGGCCTGAGGACTTCGCAGCGTTTCTCCAGCACACTTGTTCTCTCCTTCAACTCAGATACTACTTGAAGTACTACTAAAGGCCATCTGGCTCTCATATTCAGTCCTTCCGCCCTTCATTTTCGTGGTTTAGGCTTCTACTCGTGACTCGGCAGGTTCCTGGCCTCTCTGCAGTCTGTCCTCAGGACAGGGTCGCTCTGGAGCTAGTGCAGCCGATTGAAAGGGAATCGAGTTCTTTCTCAGACGTCCACAAACTTTCGTTGTGCTTGACTTCGCTTCCACTGCGGGAAAGTAGTCACACTTCAGGACCACGACGTGCTTGTTGCAGCCTACGCCAATGATACTAAAATAATATTCCCTCATGTTTCTGCCTCCCGCCCGGCCGGCTCGGAAAGGGACGTATGGAATGGGAGCCTTAGTTCCATCTCTCGTCTGCTAGCGCATTCAGGAGCGCAGCAGTGCTTCGGCATGACGATACAAGTCGAATTCAAACAACTCCACTCTCTAGCCAAAAAAACTAGCTCAGCGTTCGTCAGGCAAAAAGCGAAACTTCGAAAGTCACGAACTCAAAAGGTGGGGAAGTCAGAGTCAGAAGGTCCACTTGCCCCGTCTCGAACCCAGACAATCTTTGTGCAAGTCATCTATTGTATAGTCGGTGGTAGAGCGGGTGTGGGAACCTTACTTTACTTTTAGCCACGTACCGTCGCTGGGCCTGGTGCTTTTGTATTACTGCATGATGTGTGCAATGATGTGTGCAATAAGATGCCTCTCTGTCAGAACTTATCTCTTAACCTCATGTTGTGTTGTCGACTGTTCGTTCTGTCCTGTTTCTGGCAGAAGAGAACGCTACCTACCAGTGCCACCCGTCGCTACCGCTGCCAGGATTTGCTGCTAAGAAATACAATGCGTATTGAACGACTTGTCCGGAGGCGCTCGCTGAGACACCCAGTATCTCTTGATGCACGCTACAATGCCGTAAGTTACAGAGTAGTGCGCTAATCTTGTCTGTGCGGCTGTAGTGTAGCGACTCGCGAGACTCTCGCGGCTGGACATTGTCATCATGCAAGTCACAGCCTACACCAGCTAGTGTGCTCCTGTATGACTATGGTGTCTATGCATGTGGTCAAGAGTACATAACCCCCCAGGGTTATGTACTCTTGATGTGGTGAATGTGTTCTGCGAATCCTTCTGCTGCATCATGACATCGATCTGTGGTGTTTCTGATCGATGAAATAAACGACAGCATTGTTCATGGTGTACATAAGGAAAGAGTGTGGCGTGTCTAAGTGCTAAGTCTCCCCTTTGCAGCAGTTGACAATTACATGTGCAAGTGATCAAGCCATCTATGCAACTCGTACTTGGTAACGTTGCAGACAATGCCTTAATGTGCTCTTCACCTCCCGCACTGCAGTTACAATACTCCAACGGCAGTTCTTTCGCAGACAAACGTTCTTTTGTTTGTCGATGAACATTCATTGGCGTTTCATGGATATCCCGAAACTGCATATGATTTTATGATTTCGATATTTCTCATAATTTCCTAACCTGACAACATCTGATCCGCTAATCCAAAGCTAAATCTAAACCAGTAGACGGATATCTGTGCAACGTCTATTCGTGAAAGCCGCTTCAAAGTCGCATTTCAGACAAGGTATACCCACAATGACATTCATCACAAATGCCACTGTGCTTTTTCAATTGACCATTCCTAAAGGTATGGGTATTGGACATAAAAACTATCAAACCAATTGAATTTATCACTCGCACAAGTAGTTTTTGTAATTGACAGCAATCCATGATCCGGTCTTTGTCCTACCCCTGAGTTGGTTCACCAAGGACGTCTAGGATGACTTGCAACTGAGCCCAGTGAAGCAACCAACTACCTCCAGGGTGTCACAGGGCAGTGAGGAGGGATACGACTAGAGGTGTCCCCCGGGAAAACATTCGGATTTCTCGGCCAACAGGCACGCTTGAGCACTCTTTTGGATGACTCCTGTGGACCATAGATGCATTCTGGACAAAAAGTCACATGACTATGGCCGTACTGATCATACCGTGTGTGACGTCCCTGAGTCTGATGACTGTCATCCTGTGTTGTCTTGCGTGTGTGTGGTTGTGTATGTGTGCGGGTGTGTATATGCCGAGGGCTGGCGCACAGAGATTGGCATCGTTGCAGCTATCTGGAGCGCGGTGCTGATGAAAAGCGTCAAGAACGACACCGGTTTGTTGATTGCCACTACTAGGAAGTTGACCAGGCACCGTACCTGATTGCTAAGTATAAACACATTGCTCTTTGCTGTAGATTTCTGTCTTCACCAACCACAGTGATACCTCATGCCATTGGGTTTCTAGGATAGAGAGAATGGGGCGGGGGGTGTTTGGAAAGGATCCAGTACAGTCGGGTGCCGAAGAACGAACAGGCTAGGATTTCACCAAGCACAGCATACCAATGCATACACGGTGACTCCACTGGGCATAGACAGTTGTACAAGAAAATAAGAATGGCTTTGGCTAGGAGTCGGACCTCCCAATTCTTTGGCACTGTAGTAATATAGCCATCTGATAAGGTGCCCGTCACACCAAATTTTCAACTGAACCCAGACGGACTCCACATTGAAAGCTTGGTGTCGAAAGCACTCTGAAGTCACATCTAAATGCACCATCTGGTCTGATTGGTCTGAGGAACTGACATGTATGTCATCTGGTCATCTGGCGAGCATTACATAAAGAATACAGGACAATAATTCAAATTCCCATAATTTGTTTAGGGTGCTGGTGGAAGATAAGGAGCAATGCCTGTGGTCCGAAAGTGTTGCTTGTCAGTCACTGCTGTTCCATTATTCACAGATATTGAGCAGAGGAATTCTCCCTGTTACCGATGATGACTGTATGGTTAAAAAAATCACGGTTCGCCCAAGGATCGAGGTGCTGATGCGGACTGTATGATAGGTTGATGTGTTGACGTCAAATCACATCAACTCAAGGGCAGCATGATGTAGACCCATAACTCAATTCCACATAGGATGTTCTGTCCATACCAACACCAGATCACAGTGGTGGTATCCATTCAATCTTAGAGATACACTAGGGAACAATTAACTGATCCAATGCTCTCCGGTGCTGCTGCAACAGCAGAATCTGCGGAGTTTCTATTATTCGTTCGGTGTCAAAATTTCTGCCAGAATGCTCAATGGAATTGACCAGCAATTCCGCCGTCGCCATAGAACCTGCCTGTGAGGAGCCGGTAGAATTGTGTTTGGTTTGACCGGGACCTAGGAACGAGGACACCCAAATTGTAACAGCAACGTTTGCAGGTGGAACATTTTCATTTGCTCAGGTCTGGCGACCTGGCGCCTTCAATCCTGTTTCTCTGCGGAAAGTGGGATAAATTACAAGTCCACCCAGAGGCCGGAGAATTCAGGGGTGTAGGGCATTGAATGGTTCAGTATCCAACTCAGTTATCTTTCAGTTCTTTCCCCTTTGCTGGGGAGACCCACATGACAATTTATAGCAGAGATGAAGTGAAAGTAAAAGTGTGTGTGTGTGTGTGTGTTCATGTGTTCATGTGTGTGTGTGTGTGTGTGTGTGTGTGTGTGCGTGTGCGCGTGCGCGTGCGCGTGTATATGAATGCATGTTTTGTGGCCTCTTTTTTTCTCTTGCAGATGCCATCAAACATCTTCCGAGGATAACTTCTGAGGGAGAGGGGGTGTGACAGGTGTTCCGTTCCATCCCGGGGGAGGGGGGGGGGGGGTAGCGTAGCGTAGGCAGTGTGCTGGTGACTCCATGAAAGCTGCTACACTCAGACCTCGCTTAACCGCACACATCCGCTTTCCACAAAAATATCTGAATAGGCAACGGAACCGGATAATCAAACACACATGCTGTATGTATGCATGCCATATGCTGTAAATCGGTGACCAACGACTTTCTTTCGAATGACGAGGAATCCAGATAAAAGAGGACCGGATAAGCGAGGTCTGACTGTACTGCTAAACACGAAAACGTTTTCGCAATGTTTTCAGATAGCAAATAGAGAAAGTTCAAGTTGCTTCTCTGTACCGAGAAAACTGTTTATATTACAGTGCAGAGGTATATCAAAGTATTTTAATTCCACAATTTCAAAAAAATGCCAGCGTCAACTTGAAGCTACCAGCAGAATGTTTTTTATGCGATTTGCGGCCAAATCATCTGCCAATGCTCGATAGTGATCTCAGCATGGTCAGTACCCGCAGGTAAAGTACAAACGTGTGTGTACCTGTGTCTTATCATACCATCACAGCAATTCCCAGTATTGGGGTTATTACCTCCACACAGGAGATCAGGAAGAATACTGCTCCATGTAATGATGTATTTTGGGTAATAATGACAACCTCACTTTGAGTATTCACGCATGATTTTCTCCACATTTCTCACCCAGATCCAATGCACTGCTGCCAAGAAACTCAAAGTGATCAAACAATTCCCAGCCTGGACTGAAGAAGCGGCTGGATGACACTTCCCCACAACAACAATTTCAGATCTGTACTGACACATCTTATTCAACATTGCACTCACACACCTGTTACCATCCAGTTAAAAACTGCCGATTCACACTATTGCCATCTTTGTTCATAACCAATCTCTATCAAGTTATCACTAGCTATTGTTGCATTTTCACCAAACATTTCACTTTCTCAATTTAGTGCTGCTTCCGCTGCTTTTTGTGCTGCTTTTCGTGCTGCTTTCTCAATTTAGTGCTGCTTCCGCTGCTTTTCATGCTGCTTTTCGTGCTGCTTCTGCTGCTTTTTGTGCTGCTTTTCGTGCTGCTTCCGCTGCTTTTGCTGCTTTCCGTGCTGCTTTTGCTGCTTTCCGTGCTGCTTCCGCTGCTTTTCATGCTGCTTTTCGTGCTGCTTCCGCTGCTTTTTGTGCTGCTTTTCGTGCTGCTTTTGCTGCTTTCCGTGCTGCTTCCGCTGCTTTTCGTACTGCTTCCGCTGCTTTTGCTGCTTTCGCTGCTTTCCGTGCTGCTTCCTCTGCTTTTCATGCTGCTTTTCGTGCTGCTTCCGCTGCTTTTCGTGCTGCTTTTCGTGCTGCTCTCGCTGCTTTGCGTGCTGCTTCCTCTGCTTTTCATGCTGCTTCCGCTGCTTTTGCTGCTTTCCGTGCTGCTTCCGCTGCTTTTTGTGCTGCTTTTTGTGCTGCTTTCGTGCTGCTTCCGCTGCTTTTGCTGCTTTCCGTGCTGCTTCCGCTGCTTTTCGTACTGCTTCCGCTGCTTTTGCTGCTTTCGCTGCTTTCCGTACTGCTTCCTCTGCTTTTCATGCTGCTTTTTGTGCTGCTTTTCGTGCTGCTTTTGCTGCTCTCGCTGCTCTCGCTGCTTTGCGTGCTGCTTCCGCTGCTTTTCATGCTGCTTCCGCTGCTTTTGCTGCTTTCCGTGCTGCTTCCGCTGCTTTTTGTGCTGCTTTTCATGCTGCTTTTGCTGCTTTCCATGCTGCTTCCGCTGCTTTTCATGCTGCTTTTCGTGCTGCTTCCGCTGCTTTTGTGCTGCTTTTCGTGCTGCTTCCACTGCTCTCGCTGCTTTCCGTGCTGCTTCCGCTGCTTTTTCATGCTGCTTCCGCTGCTTTTGCTGCTTTCCGTGCTGCTTCCGCTGCTTTTTGTGCTGCTTTTCGTGCTGCTTCCGCTGCTTTTTGTGCTGCTTTTCGTGCTGCTTTCGCTTTCGCTGCTTTTCATGCTGCTTCTGCTGCTTTTCGTGCTGCTTCCGCTGCTTTTCATGCTGCTTTTGCTGCTTTCCGTGCTGCTTCCGCTGCTTTTTGTGCTGCTTTTTGTGCTGCTTTCGTGCTGCTTCCGCTGCTTTTGCTGCTTTCCGTGCTGCTTCCGCTGCTTTTCGTACTGCTTCCGCTGCTTTTGCTGCTTTCGCTGCTTTCCGTACTGCTTCCTCTGCTTTTCATGCTGCTTTTTGTGCTGCTGTTCGTGCTGCTTTTGCTGCTCTCGCTGCTTTGCGTGCTGCTTCCGCTGCTTTTCATGCTGCTTCCGCTGCTTTTGCTGCTTTCCGTGCTGCTTCCGCTGCTTTTTGTGCTGCTTTTCGTGCTGCTTTCGCTGCTTCCGCTGCTTTTCATGCTGCTTCTGCTGCTTTTCGTGCTGCTTCCGCTGCTTTTGCTGCTTTCCGTGCTGCTTCCGCTGCTTTTTGTGCTGCTTTTCATGCTGCTTTTGCTGCTTTCCATGCTGCTTCCGCTGCTTTTCATGCTGCTTTTCGTGCTGCTTCCGCTGCTTTTGTGCTGCTTTTCGTGCTGCTTCCACTGCTCTCGCTGCTTTCCGTGCTGCTTCCGCTGCTTTTTCATGCTGCTTCCGCTGCTTTTGCTGCTTTCCGTGCTGCTTCCGCTGCTTTTCATGCTGCTTTTGCTGCTTTCCGTGCTGCTTCCGCTGCTTTTTGTGCTGCTTTTCGTGCTGCTTTTGCTGCTTCCGCTGCTTTTCGTGCTGCTTCCGCTGCTTTCTGTGCTGCTTCCGCTGCTTTTCATGCTGCTTCCGCTGCTTTTCGTGCTGCTTCCGCTGCTTTTGCTGCTCTCGCTGCTTTCCGTGCTGCTTCCGCTGCTTTTCATGCTGCGTCCGCTGCTTTTGCTGCTTCCGCTGCTTTTGTGCTGCTTTTCGTGCTGCTTCCGCTGCTTTTGCTGCTTTCGCTGCTTCCGCTGCTTTTCATGCTGCTTCCGCTGCTTTTGCTGCATTTCGTGCTGCTTCCGCTGCTTTTGCTGCTCTCGCTGCTTTCCGTGCTGCTTCCGCTGCTTTTCATGCTGCTTCCGCTGCTTTTGCTGCTTTCCGTGCTGCTTCCGCTGCTTTTCACGCTGCTTCCGCTGCTTTTGCTGCTTTTCGTGCTGCTTTTCGCGCTGCTTCCGCTGCTTTTCGTGCTGCTTTTCATGCTGCTTCCGCTGCTTTTCGTGCTTTTCATGCTGCTTTCGCTGCTATTTCTTACCACCACTACCACTACCACCACCACCACCACAACCAACGACACCAACACCAACATCACCACCACAACAAACGACATCACGACTACCACCATCATCACCATTGCCACCATTACCTCTTCTATGACGTCATTACCAATACTCCACTATCATTGCCACAACTACCACCACCATTGCCACAACTACCGCTACCATTGCCACAACTACCGCTACCATTGCCACAACTACCGCTAACATTGCCACAACTACCGCTAACATTGCCACCACAACTGACACCATCACTGTTACCATCAACGGCATCAACAACAGCGCTACAAGTACTAATAACATACCAAACATCATGCATACCAACGCAAGCATCATACCTGCACCATGCTGACACCAGCCGCGACCGCCACTCTCCTTTCGCTATTCTCAGTGTGTCAATTGATGCATCAGTTCCACGCTTCTATCTGCATAAGCGACTGGCCCACAGTTACTCTGGTACTAGCTTCAGCAGACTGAGCAGCAGTTTACTACCGCAACGTTCAGTGCAGCATTCAATTCAACATTGCCACCCTGATTGGCGGGCCACCATTGCTATGCGACACCTAGAATACATGGTTCGACCAGCGCCATACGCTTCAACAGCATCTGGGTGTCGACCAACCCTACGCTATTTACAGCATTATCAGCGCTAGACTTTCGTGAATGTCTGCCCAGCCTTCCTTGATGGAACATGATCAGGTTTGTTTGCCTTTGTGATGTGCACACATGTTGTTTATATTCTGTGGTGTAGCTGGGTATATGGGCTGGATGAGTCGGTGATTGGCATGTTACGGATTAGCCAAAGGCGAACGTGATAATCTGGGCAACTTGATGGACAATGGAACCTGTTAGGTTATTCCATGCTCTTTCTCTCTCCGATCAATGTACAGTCAAATCTGTCGTAAGCGACCGCCCCTTGGTGCAAGAAAAAGCGGTCTCTTACGGCAGATGGTCTCTTACAGCAGATGTATGGTAAATCCGGCATACCGGGCATGCATATAATAATGCTTCCATGTACTCAAATCGACGAGAATAATGTGATTTTTGATATCATTTTCATTGGATATTCAATAGAATATAGGGGCGCACTTGCAAGACAGCGCATTTTCACACCTTGCAGGTGACAGCACACTGGCAAGTACAGTTTCACACCTGCCTGAACGTGGGTCGCGGTCGCTTACAGTAGATTTGAATGCAGCCACCGTGCATGAAATCGCGGTCGCTGGTCGCGCACAGCAGATGGTCGCTCTGGACAGATCAATTTGTATGTGAAACCGTCGGTGCACGGAAAATCGGTCGCTAACGGTAGATGGTCGCCTACAGCAGAGGTCGCTAACGGCAGATTTGACTGTACTTGGTCCGCGTCAGCAATATTGTCGCTTATCTTTCGACAATTTGAACTTAGACTTTGGACATGAACGCGTGCACTTGAAGTGATAAAACTTGGCACGATGGACGGTAAGGTATAGAATGACAACTAGCTGCGAGGAATTTATTGTCCAAGGAAGGATTCCTACTTTTTTCGGTCCTCCTCGTCGCTGCTCTCGGCGCTGGCGACAAATAGTTTTGCTCGGGATCGACTCTCTTGCTTTTGCAAGCTCATCTCTCTTCCTCTCCGCTGCCTGGCTATTTTCTAAAGAGAAGTTGATCGTGACGGTCGCCTTCTCTATAGGACTTCGCGCGGCCAGCACGACAGCCTCTGTGGTTCAAATCAGACGCCGTTCTTTGCAAGATTTAATTTTGAACAACGACGATGCGTACAGTACGTGCAAATCTCCACGACGCGCTGGATACTCCGAGCGTTGAGCTGGAGGTAAGGGAGCTGCGATCTCAGCTTGATGAGCGATCCCTGAGGTGAGCGATCTCGGCCGTTCAGCAAAATGGAGCAGATTCCGAGTAGCCGATTACTTTCTTGTGGCTTGCGCTGCTCTTGCCTGCACAGCGTATAAAGATAATCTATTTTGATGCGGCGCTGTGTCAATCGGAATCACCCACCTGTCGCTCTCGAAATCCACTCGAACTCTAGCTAGACCTTTCAGGTACGAGCAAATTAACTTGCTAACCAAAATTGGGATGAAATGGGCTGCCAAGTAAGCATTGGCGACATATAAACAAAGCTGAAAGATAAGCGACAATATCGCTGACGCGGACCAAGTATATGTAGGACTGAAGTGCAGCTAGGTGTCTGTCAGTCGAATGCACTTTCACTTGACAAGAGAATTGGCAACTTAAACTACAATACAGTATAAACTACGGTATGAATTTAATAACGTTCAGCCACCCAACCATACGTGTATTTGTGCACACTGGTTACATTCCCTCACTACAGTTTAGCATGCCAAACTTCCCATCCACCAAATGTGCTCTACCGGAGTTCATCTTCTCGCATTCTCGGCTCCAAATCCGTCCGATGGATACCAATGGTTTCCATTGTCGAAACTTCTCTGAGAGCCTACACTTTGTGGAAGTATTGACTACTGTGCTTTTTCCTTGTCAAGTGCGTCCTATAATACTCCGTGTACTTTGTTGTCGTCTCCCTGCAGGAATCACGTCTACCGTCAAGCTGTTGAAGAGTGCCGAGAAAGTGCTTAACAACCAGCACGTGAGCTGTTGACAGTCTCAGCCCATCAATCAACATCACAGTGCTGCCAACATTAGCGGGTCAACAAGCGCTGTGCAGCTACCACCATCGGTGGATCAGCACTACACTGCTACCAACATGGCAGGTTGAACGCTACGCTGTTATGAGCATCGGCGGGTCAACAACTGCTATGTTACTACCAACACCGAAGGATCAACGATCGCTAGGCTACTGCCAACACCAAGTATCAACGATCGCTGCGCTACAGCCAGCATCAGTGGATCAACGGCCGCTATGCTGCAGCTCTGCTACCTTCACTGGTGCCCATCATACTGTCAGTGTAAAGCAGCACATATGGTCTTCCATGTATAATGGTGTCTGTGTTGCAAGCTTGTTCGGGAGTTGGGGTTGGGTTTTCACGATCTATCGTCTGGAATGTGGGCTTGGTGGGTTGGTGATTGATACAATACGGATAAATTTAGAGCCGAAATTATCTATGCCAATTGCAGTGCACTTTGAAAATGTTGGATTATTTCATGTTCTTTCTTTGTCCCTTTGTGTTTGCTACCTTCCCATCAGTCCCATGTACCTGACTGCAAGTCACTTTAGTGTATTCCCGGCTGTCAAAATTAATAATATCTCCCATGGGTTACGATGCTTTCTTCTCTCCACTGATCTATGGGATGTTTATAGCACTTTCGTATGCAGATTTCTTGTGGATTTCACCCAGAAATACTGACTGTATTGATATTTCTCCTCTTTTCCAGCAACAATATCAACTCAACAGATGCCATGCTGCCAGCAAGAACTACTGTACACAGTAGGTGATCTGCTAATGCCGCCATCTGCCAGCCAATGAGCGCTAGGCTACTGCATTAACTGGTCAATCAGCGCTACACTACTACCGATGTGGACGGGTGGATCAGCGCTACACTACTACCGATGTGGACGGGTGGATCAGCGCTACGCTACTACCGAGGTGGACCAGCGCTACGCTACAACGGAAGTGGACGGATGGACCAGCGCTACGCTACTACCGATGTGGACAGGTTGATCAGCGCTACGCTACAACCGATGTGGACGGGTGGATCAGCGCTACGCTATTACCGACGTGTGCAGTTCAACAAGCACTGCGCTACTGCATGGGTGGGTTGATCAGCGCTAAGCCACCTCCACCCTACAGGCACCTTCAGCGGCAGGTTGACAAGCGCTACTCGTCCTCCACCCATGGACACAACACCAATGCAGTGGGAACCAGCTTGTTATTAAAGTTAAGTACAATGTGCTGCATGATAAACGGGCAATAATTCCTTCGAAGTTGCAAGCTTTCGTTATTGGTTAGGAGGTTTGGTTGTACAGTACTGGCCAAAGAAATCCAACCTCATGAATAAAATAGCATTGCCGGGTGCTACGCAGCCCTAGCACTCCTCTACACACTGGTCTGTGCACTCTCAACGTGGCGCTACTTTATTCTTGAGGATGAATTTCTTTGGCCATCACTGTACATGTACAGTCTGTCGTGAGGAATGTGTGTTTGGTGGGTTTGTGATTGACACAATGCGGATAAATTTAGAGCCGAAATAATCTATGCCAATTGCAGTACACTTTGAAACTGTTGGATTATTTTCATGTTCTTTCTTTATCCCTTTGTGTTTGCTACCTTCCCATCAGTCCCATGTACCTGACGTCAGTACCTGTAGTCAAATTTCCACTTGTAAATAATGTCCTCGAAGCATTACAGAAGTGGGTTCAGGCTTACAGATTTCTCAGGATATTTGTGAGCAGGTTCCGTGACTTGTTTGTGACAGTAACAAAACTAGTCCGGATCTCTTGCTAAAGTAGTGTTTTGCTTTGGTTATTTCTCCAGCCACCATCATGTCAACAACTGTCAACGGCAATACTCGGTCTACCAGTCCCCAACTACCTGCACTCACATCACTTCTAACGCTATGCGCTACTATAATTCAGGGGTGGCGGTATCCAGAGAAGCACTTCCACCCCTGCTATCCTACAAGGTAACTATGTGTAGACAACTTCGTTATGCTCTTTCATCCTTCAGATGTACATGAAAAGTAGTCCGAGGTGGTAGAATTGTACTTTCAGGTGGCATGTTGCAATGAGTAGTGGCCAGGATGTCACTTGCCAACCAGGTGTGAAACACTTACTAAGTACTGTTCTGTGGCATGCGTACAATTTTTTTTACAAAAAAGCAAAGCATTTGGAGCCCAACCAAACGAAAACAGTCACCAGTTTGGTCATGGCTGGCCAGTACCCCACTGCACTGGTCTAGATTTGGGCGTAGTTTTTTTTTGTAGGAGGTTTTCATGACAGTGATTCACGACCGGCCATGTTTTATTTAGAGCAACACCCCTAGCAAACTTGACGAGACCCCTAGCAAACTTGACCGGGGCAATTTTGCCGAAAACGGTAGTCAGTGTTTGTCTGGAGTTGTAAATTTGAAAAATATTCTTGTTTGCAGGGCATGTTGTAAATGTTGGTTGAACTAGCATGCTTGTAAGATTGAGTTGATGCTTCACTAGCAGGGCACTTTCTTGTACAGCAGTGTTTAAAAAAGAGTGACCCCTAAGCACGCTTTTACCGCCTCGGACCAGAGGACACGGACGTGTGTGTTCGTATGTTTGGAGGGGGGGTCCTTTTACGATGCATGCTTTGTATTTGGTCAGGATTTTTACTTGCCACACCTGTTAGAGTTTAGGCCCACAGGTATCCGAAAAGTCCCCTTATTTCTAGTGCCTTTCCTGTGAAGAGTTGTGATGGTATGCACTCACGGGACTCACTAAACTGTGCAAACGTTTTTATTGCTGTTGAACCTCCGCGTTAATGATTCGAGTTTTTTCTATTTGAGTGTCGTTGATGCAGTCAAAGGAATGCGCGCCTGAAGGTTTGCCGACAGTGTCCACCGCTAACAGCATGGAGTCACCAGCACCTGTCTGCCACTGATACCCCTGGGTTGGCAGAGAATGAAAGCAGAGATCTGATTCTGGCCATATTGTTCACGAAGACTGTTCTTGATAGAGTCCAAACTCTTTGCAAGTTTGTGGCCAATGGCCGGAATTGATCTTTGCTTCATCTCTGCCAAAAATTGGAACGGAACACCTGTCGAAGGGGAAAAGGCTTTTTAGGGTTAAATAATTCCAAATTAATTCAAATAGAAAATCAGAAACTAGAAGTCCTAAAAAGGGGTAAGTCGGTAAAAGTCCTAAAATTTGGTTAAAAAGTAATAAATTTACGAACACACCACACTTTAAAGGAAAAATGTGTCAGGTAGGGGAGACCTATCGCCAAATTTTTCAGGTTCCTGGTACGCCCATTCAAAATGTACGCAGCCAATTCAAAATTATATAGAGCCCATACGAAATGTGTGCACCTCATTCAAAATATGTGCGACCTATTTAAAATGTATGGAGCCCATTCAAAATGTATGCAACCTATTCAAAATATGTAGAGACCATACAAAATTTATGAAACCAGTTCAAAATGGATGGAGCCTATTCAAAATCTGTGCAACCCATTCAAAATGTATGGAGCCCATTAAATGTGTGCATCCTATTTAAAATGTATGCAACCCATTCAAAATGTGTGCACCCCATTCAAAATGTGTGCGCCCCATGTAAAATGTATGGAAACTATTCAAAATGTATGGAGTCCATTTAAATATGTACACCCCATTTAAAGTGTGCGCACCCCATTTAAAATGTGTGCACCCCATTTAAAATGTGTGCACCCCATTTAAAATGTGTGCACCCCATTTAAAAATGTATGCAACCCATTTAAAATGTACGCAGACCATTCAAAATGTGTGCAATCTACATGTACGTGTGCATGTACATGTACATCTATTCAAGATGTATGGAGTCCATTCAAATGTGTGCCCCCCATATAAAATGTACATGTACAGGAATGAACCTCTTCAAAATGCATTTAGCCCCTTAAAATGTACGCAACCCTTTTCTGCCCATTCAAAATGTATACCGCTGAGCCTGTCCAAATATATTCATTGTGCATGTACACGTACATTGTACGTGTACAATGTATGTTGTATGCAGCTCAATCAAAATGTATGCGGCCCATTGCAATGTACTGTCCCCGGGGAAAATTGCGGAAAAAAATTGCAAAAAACGCGGGGGAAAACGCGTAATTTGCGGTAAATATGCGGTGAATAATATTGATGTGTGGCAATTTTCAGTGAGTATGTAGTGAAATCAATCAGATACAAGCACTCGTCATATTTAAGTAAAAGCCGCCACGATGAGACGTTGCTGACCGAACAGTGCACTGTGTGTACGTGTAGTGCAACAAAAAAGTTCTAAAAACGCGGGAAAATGCAGTCTTTTAAAAAATCGCAAAACGCGGGGAAAAAACGCGGCCGCGGAATCGCAATTTTCCCTGGGGACAGAATGTATGCGGCCCATTCAAAATGTGTGTGGTCCATTTAGAATGTATGGAACCTATTCAACATGTGTGCAGCCCATTCTAATTGTATATAGTCCATCAGCCAAGAACTCAGAAGTCGTCAAATTCAAGCACCCTGTTGCACTTAGAAATCGAATACTTGATTTTGGCCTCAATGGGGAGTTTAGGTACCCTGTACACCGAATCCGCAAATAAAAAGAGTAAACGACTTGCACGCTCTGCAGGGGGAAGCCGACAAAGTGACCATTTTTGGCATTTCATCGACAGCCATTGTTGTGACCTAAACCCAATCTCCAATCAGTGCCATGCGCGTTTCAGGAATGAACTTTCAGATTATTGTGAATTACGGGAAAAATCTTGCAAATCGAGAAGATTTGCAGTGTAAACCATTGCAGTTTCCGTATTACACGTGTGCCTGGATTCAAATTACAATAAAATTGTTGTTCGCCTACTTGTAGAGTGTTGTTCCATTACACATCTCTTTCACTGTTCTATTTAATTGAGCATCCGAATACATACCTTCAGGAAGATTACAATGAGCTAGTATTGAACATCATCCACCTTTGGGTTTCCGAAGTATGCACCCCGAGTCATTTCAAGCAGGTTTGAAGCGTAGTTTTTACTGTTTGGCAAAAGTGATCTACGCTTCCACCCTGAATGGAATCACCCCGGAAAGGTCTTGATCCCTGGAGAAATAAGGAACGTGGAGAGCTAAAAGTAAGGAATCTGCGGCGATGGATGTTGTACATCGAGTGAATGCCCTGCAGTTCTTTTCTCCATTACGACCAACTAGCAAACGCCATGGCTCTGGATGCTGACAGCAAACAGTTGAAATAAAGGCAAGGCTGCTTTGAACATGTTGCAACCAGGTAGTAGTACAGTTACAGTTGTACTACTTCGAAGTACTATCTACCACACTCGAGATCACCCAAAGAATAAAGCGATTGAATTCAAAATCAAAAAAATTGTTGGGGATCGTCTGAAGCATATTCAAGGGAGGTACAGTCGGGCTTGATGACTGATCAAAGCCCTCGGGCTGGTCCCTTGGGCTTTGATCAGCCATCAATCCCTCTGTACCTCGCTTGATTATCTACTTGATACCATTGTAGTTGCAAACAAGTAACTACAACAATTGCAGTACAATAGTCATGTAGTTTTTTGAATTAGTTATTTGAAAATGGTGAGCATCATCTTCTTCCCGGTGCGCATGTACACATATTTTTTGAATCTGTACGTGCTCCAAGCCAGCTCACCTCTGCTCAAATCGACGGCAATTTATTTCGCGATTTTAGGTCGATCGCCACGGAGAACCACACCAAACGTTGACAAAACTCCACATTTTTCACTGAAGACGCATTGGATGTCCTGATAAAACGGATGGAAAACCTCGTAATGGCTGATGAAGAAGAAGAAATTTGTCGAACTTCCAAGGCGCACTGCAAAAGGAGTGCAATAATTTCGCCAGGGAAAGTAGGCAGGTCGGATTCAGTGATGCTTTTGCTGTCGATTGATGTCAGTTCCAGGTGTTCGATTTGTAAGTGCAACAGGGGACTCACTTCGGCACCACTGGCTGATGGACTAATATAGCTGATGCAGCCCATTGGAATGTATGCTTGTTTGAGCAACATTTATCATGTACCGTACACAATCTGCGTACATGTATTTGCCAGTATAGTGTGCATTTTAGAGGTAATATCTCAGGCCCCAATTTACAGTAGGCACCGGTGGATTATGCCGGCAGAAAAATTGGCAGAATTTGGTACGTTTTCTGGTAAGTTTCATGCATGTTTGGTATGTGGTTAAAGAAATTGGAGCAGAATTCGAGGAATTGCCCGCCATAAGGTTCATATGGTTCTGCCAATTTCACTGCTTTTCGAGCAGAATCTGCCACCTTTTCGAGCAGAATCTGCCGGTCCCTAAATTGCAGGCGCACACTATGCTCCAACTACGTGTATGAATATGCATGTAATTCAAAAAAGTAGTGGAATGCATCAAACTGTTGCGAAGTTTGTCAGATCAAGCCACCCATGTGTGCATATCTAGTGTCAACTGTCAGCTCACGGGTGTTTTCAGTGCATGAACTCTGGCCAGTCGTCCCCGTACGCAGGGTCCGAAAGAGCTCGTGGAAGGAAACGTGCATGAGTATAGTTTCAACATGCCAGACTGAGGTTTAAGCATATCGTAGTGACGCACACAAAGGCCCATGTAAGTTTTGCGCTATTTGCTATTTTTTTGCGGGTCGTTTTGTCTCACACATTGGCGCATGCACTTGAGTTGCTAGTGCACCGGTATCATGCATAGTTATGCACATAGTCCTAGTGCAATACCGCAATGCACATTGATCTATGTGAATATAATGTTTTTGTGGAGTCTGTTTGTCGCGGATTGGACTGCATTTAGGTTCACTTATAAGTCCATGCGCTTATTTGTGAGGGTGTGCTAATGCCCGGGTATAGGCACATGCTCGTATATGCGCGTCGCTACGGTATGGGCCAGAGGCTGAGGCACACCGCAGAGGGTGTGACCGAACTCCCATTGGTTGAAACTAACTTCTTTTGATACATGTATCAAGACCTGTTAAAAGGAGCTTTATACTTATCACTTTCTTGTGAATCACCATCATCATAGTTGTGAACCGGCGTCCAGAATCAATATAAAACGTACTAGTATCTTTACTGGTGCCTACTTTGCAGCCGTTGGCTCATGCTACTCCAAGGTACATGTACTAGTTAAAGCCTCTTGTACTTGACAAGTACTGGCAAAATGAATTGCACATGTATCATCAAACAAATTCAAATTCAGTAAACTACTTTGAAATGCAAAAATAAATTTAAATGCTAGTAGATGTAAATCAATTGGAACACAAAAAAAGAAAAGAAAGAAAACCCTAGGTAAAAGGGCCCACACAGACATTACCGTACTTGCAAAGAACAGCAGCTACATGTATTAATAAAGGCCCTATTCCTTCGCCTGTACGATGCCTAGGACTAGGCATATGCGGATAATGCCGCCAGAACATTTGGCTGAATTCAGTACTTTTTCTTGTAAGTTCCATGCATGTTTGGTATGTGGATAAAGAAATGGAGCAGAATTCGAGGAATTGCCCGCCATAAGGTTTGTATGGTTCTGCCAATTTCACTGCTTTTCGAGCAGAATCTGCCACCTTTTCGAGCATTATCCGCTCATCCCTACCTAGGACCCTCTGATACATGTGATTGCCCAACGAAGCAGACACAGTGACTACATACACCTAAATTTAAATGTCACGGACCAGGTTCGCGTGAGACTCGGTTTCTCTATATAGAGGCCGAGTTTTCTGCATCCGTAGGAACACCACCACCCTTCAATGATCAAGGCGCAGATGCAGCTCCTAAAGGCTAAAGCGGTGGGAGGTGAGTAGATCAGCTCACCAGCATGTGGTCTCCAGTATGATAGCTACCAAATTCTTCTACTACTAGTAGTAGTAGTGCTGGTGTTGCTACTAATACTAGTACGCTACTATTGCTAGTCCGCTGACTGGAGGCGGTGTCCTGTTCTTTCCTTGCTACATCTGTACATCATGTCTGCCGGTTATACACTACATGCTCCGTTTATAGGAAAGAAAAGGACGAGGAGAACACAAGTAACAGTTGCGCCCTGATGTCCACCAACTTACCACAAGTTTTCCTCGAAGACAAAACATGTTGGAACACTACATGCTTCAGGTTCGTCAACAACAACAACAACAAAAACGTTTGAAAGGTTTCACGAGTAGCGCTTCTAGCCTTCTCTTCGGGTGATTTACAGGCAAGAAGAGGGGAACAGAAACAATGAGTACAGCAGAGAGGCGATAAAACAGCGCAAAGAAGAATACTAGTAGCCAAAACAACAACGATAAAATGCGTGACCCATACACATAGAACAAGACGATAACAAAGAAGGTGAAAAAGAAGGAAACCTAGCAAGTGTGATAATGTAGCGGGACAACAGTTATGTCAGTAGACCTCCACTGTACTAACAGGTAAGTTGTTGACCACCTACCTAACGGCATACTTGTAAACTTTATCTGCATCTGTTTGTGTAGGTTAGGTTTCATTGTGTGAATTATACAGCTTCCGAAACATTCAATAACTACGTGTACTTAAAAGCCAATACGTTACACAAAGAATAAGCAATCATCTGGATACACAGCCTTGCTGCAACATTCAGGATGGGCCACAGATGGCTAGCTATGGACTACTCCGACTTGTCAGACCCAACATGTTTGCTGTGCAGTGAAGCCGAGACCCTAGGTCGGCGGAGCACATCAGACCCCGTCACCACGTCCACGATTCATGCCTGCGACGCTGCACCGCTGCTTTGCATGTCATGATTGGAAGCTGTGGGCCAGTGTGGCCTTAGTAAAAAAATCAGCATGGTGGTGGACCGGATATCGTTTGGCTAGACGACTCCCAGATCATGACCTAGCTGTTGAGTAACTGTCGACCACTCTAACTACCGGTAGATAGTAAGCAGTCAGAACAGACAGCCGCTCGCAAGCTAGATCGGAGGCTAAGGGATCAGTATTTTCAAGCTCGCCTACAGTCGGCCGGAAAGGATGGACGGAAGCTCTGGAATACGATAAACGTGGTGACTGGACGAGCGAAAAGTTCAAGCCCACCACAAGTACCTGTTGGAATCCTCTCCCGAACTTTTGGCGAAGTTGTACATGACCCTGGACGACCAGACGCGCTGTGCGCCAACGCACCAGCCAAACGTGAAGCACCAGCATTCACGGAATTTGCGCCTGTTTCGACGGAGGACATAACGGCCCTTCTCCAGTCCGTTGACGCGTCAAAAGCAACTGGACATGATGACTTGCCGGGTATTGTCCTTAGAAACTCGGCATCAATACTGGCTCCCTCGCTCAGCATGATTTTCAATACTTCGTTATGTCAGGGATGTGTTCCCCGTCAGTTTAAAATTGCTAATGTGTCGCCGCTATTCAAAGGTGGCGGCCTTGACCCTTGTCAGCCTACTGCGTATCGACCTATTTCTCTACTACCAGTCGTTTCTCGCCTCCTCGAGAAGATCGTCAAAGCTCAGCTTACATCCTTTCTGACCGATCACAGTATTCTCCCTGACTCGCAGTTCGCGTACAGGAAGAACCACAGTAGGGAGGACGCTCTTGTGCTAGCTGTCAATCGCTGGCTGAAAGCGAAGTATGAGCGCAAACTCACAGGTGTGATATTCGTGGATATGTCGAAGGCTTTCGACTGTGTCAAACACACCATCTTGGCACAGGAGCTATCCGACATTGGGGTCGGCGGTACTGTCCAGCTATGGTTCACTAGTTACCTGAGTGAGCGGCTTCAACCAACGCGTAGTCGTGGGCGGAAATTGCTCGGAATACGTCGCATGCAGTCGAGGGGTGGCGCAAGGATCCGTCCTCGGCCCCCTCCTGTTCACACTATACATCCGTAACCTTCGATGCTGCTTGCCCCAGCAGGTCACAGACCAGGAATTTGCAGACGACATTGCAATTGAAGCCTCGGGCAGTTGCGAACAAGTGTGCTCTTCTCTAAGCACAGCCATCACTGGCCTGTCGCAGTGGTTGGAGGACCGCGGACTAATGCTGAACCAAAAGAAAACGCAAGCTCTGTTGATTACCCCAAGAGGCCCAGCCCCTGACACAGATAACATTCGAATTCGCTGTGGGAATGCAGCCCTTGCAGTTGTGGAACAAGCGCGGTACCTGGGCGTAATGGTAGATGGGCAGCTCTCCTGGGAGCCTCACGTCAATCACACAATCCAGCAGGTGCGGAAGTCAGTAGGTGCGTTGTGGCGGAGCCGCCGAAGCCTCACCCTGGCGTCAAAGATCCTGTTTTACAGGTCGATGATCCAGGGTAGGTTGTCGTACGCTTCCAACGCCTTTTATCCGTCACTTCAAATTGGCAACATGGAGCCCCTCACACGTCTAACGAAGTGCGCTATCCGCGGCTTCTTCGGTCTGCCACCGTGGTCGCGCACGAGCCCGATCTTTGAACAGCTCCGCCTCACCACCCTGGAGGACATGTTTAACATTAAGCTCCTCATCTTTGTCCGTCGTTGTCTGTTCTCCCGAGCAAGCTCCCTCTTCACCAGCTTCTTCGTGAGAGTTACTGGTGACCGCACTCGGGGAGCAGCACATCACCTCGTTCGAGTACCATTTTGGCCCGGTCCTGCGGGTCGGGCGACCATGCAGTTCATCGGCGCAGTCCTGTGGAACCAGCTCCCGCCTGATCTCCGTTCCGAGCCCAGCCACCTTCAGTTCTGTGCCCTGCTAAAAGCGCATCATGGCTCCGTTTAATTGCTTTTCGGCTAGTGTGTTTCTGTGGTATAGCGGACTGAAGAATAGTAAACGTGTTTTGCAATATATGTATGAAGCTATTTTGTATATAGTATGTTCCCATTCCGTTTTTGCTTTGGTGTAGCCCTGAGGTTGATTGCTTATTTATTTCTACCCTTCCTCTCTCCATACTTCTGTCCCCCCCCCTCTCTCTCATTCCTTCTGTCGTCCACATGTATCAAAGGAGGCGAAATCGCCTGTTTGTGGTGCGACGTTAAATAAACTTCTACAACAACAACTGAGGTGAGATGACTTGGGCACTAAGACTGCTGAGACATCCATCGACCCGACACCTACCTCTAAACAATCACGGAATCGCAAACCAACAACCTTCCAACTACTTGGAAGGTTGTTGGATATTAAGGTGGGACTATGCCTTCGCGGACCGGCATCGGCAAACGGGACGTAACTTCAGTCTCCCTCATTGGAATTGCACAAAATTTTCTGTGCTTTCTTCTAACATATCACACCGCACTCTGAGCACATGCCAATGAACCAAACTGGTCACTCTATGTACAAATTAGAAATTCTTCGAAAAATCACGCATACTGAGCTCTAACCGCAAAATGAAGAAAACCATGTAGAGAAGAGAGGAACAAGTTGCAAAACACAATTGCTACTATATAACTTGAGGTGCTAAACCAAAGAAAGGATTGATCTGTTGACAAGGAGAAACACAGTACCCAGAGCAAGAGATATACAAATTCGCGCACATTGACAACGCCTCCTTCAATGAGGTAAAAACATCATAAAACTTGCAGTAATGCATGGAACAATTGGTTTAGCACCTAGCCAAACATGTCACAGAGTTCAGAATATATACATTGTGGGGTGTGGCATGCACTGGCATCCTGCAATCGTGGTTAGAAGCTGCGGAACACCCCTAAAATAGGAGAAAAAAGGCACTCCAAATCTCAGCATTTCACAGCATGATGATGTATTAGTGACCACCTGCCACATAGGGAGTGCCTTCTATCTCTTCTGCTGCATCCTGTCCACCCTTCCTCAACCTCCTGCGCTTTTTCCTGGACAGCTTGATGTGCCCCAACTGCTTTCTGGCTGCACCTGACCTTCTCTTGGCATCCAACAGCACACTGGTGGAGGCGGTGTATTTGCCTACGGGTAGACCCATCTTGCAGAATAGCATCTCAATGCTTGCAGCACCATCGTTGAACCAGCTTGCTGCAATGTAGACTGCAGTTTCTACAGTCAGAACGGAGCAGAAGCTTGTCTTGGGGCAGAGCTGCCACACAATTCCGTTGAAGCATTCGTTCTGGTTTTGTGTGGCGCCACGCATACAGCGCTCGAGTAGTGGGCGTGCGGACAGGTCCATGAAGATCGGCTTGATTACAGAGAAGATTGCTTCAGGTATGACGTTGTGGTGCTCGTAAGACGGTCCACCAGCTTGCTGTTGCTGCCACTTGCACCAGCTCTCCAGTCCCGGTGGGCAGTGCAGATGTTGGGGCTTCTCATCAGTTGACACTCGGTGCATCACGGAAGCCCATATGGCTTTGGCCATGGACTGTAGGTCGCCCTTGTTGCTGCGCACAGCCATACCATAGTAGGCTTGTAGTTTGTCTATAAGTTGGTCTGTGAGACGACCACGACCACTGATCCTGCCACCATCAGCCAACTTCTTCCCAGAGAGGTCCTTCTTCAGCTTCCGCAACCGATGTCCAACGCGTTTTTGAACATGGCCCACGCATTCTTCTTTTGTGATCTCCACGTCTTCGCCGTATGGATATGAGTCATGCACTGCCTTGACACTCTTTGTATCTCCGTCCCTTATAAAGACACTGTACCGAAGCTTCCTCGTTTCTCTGGATCTCCTCCATATCTTCAGGGCAGCTTCACATTCCATTGCGGGTGCTGAGCTCTGGGTGTTGGCACGGCATTCATGGTTGTCCAGCTTGTCCTGCAGTTCAGCATTTGTCAACTCTTTCTTTGCATGCTGGTTCTTGAAGTGGGCGCACTGGTGGCAGAATCGGGATAGAACTTCAACGTCAAGGATTTTGCCTGTGCCCCATGCCATGGCCACAAAAACACCATACAGCGATGCATAGCCTCTGCGCATCCAGGTTCCGTCATACGTAACGGTAGTGTCGGCAATAACGACATCTCCAGGTGCATTGTCCAAGACTTGTGTCGCTGCCGCACTCATGCTATGCTCAGCAACAACCTTGGCCGATTTGTGTAGAGCCTTGGCATGTCCTTGGTATGCGGAGAAGGTCATGGGCACAGGCATATTCAAAGCAGCTCCCAACTTCAGCATTGCTCCGTGCCCGCGACCGATCCAGCGCATGCCAAACACAGCTCGTCGGTTTACATCCCAAACACGCTTATGTTTGTCTGACATATACTGCGATGTGTGAGCTTCACAGGTTTGACAGGTCAGCTCCAGGCAGGATGCAAGCCCTTGCCTCTTCGGCTCACTCAGAGTGACTGGTGCATGAAAAATTTTGCAACACACAGAAGCCAACAAAAGAGTTTGAAGGCACACCAAGTCGACGAGCCTGAATCCATGAGGTAGTTCTGCATCATTGTCCTCGTCCGAGTCTGAACTGGATCCCGAACTCGAATCGCTTGTGCTCAGGTCATCCTCGGAAGAAATCTCAGCATCATCAGAACTAGAAGGCAAATAATCGTTGAAATTTGGCAGAGAATCGTCAAGATTTTCTGGCGCACATGCTGCAGCTTCATCTTCCGATTCGGCTCTCAGCGCCGGTTGATTTCCATGAAATTTTCTCTTTCTGGGTCTGCCTGGTCGGCCTTGAGCTCGCTTCTTCCCCATCGCAATAGAAAAACAACGCCTGCAAGCTTGTACAATTGTCACAGCTAGTACAGAACGAAACAACAAAGACGTTTCCATCAAATAATTTATTTGAATCAAATTTGAATTTGCGCATGCGCAATCACTCTGACGGCTGTCATGGTAACCAAACCCATGCGCAGAGGTCGCCAAATCACTCCGCGCCAGGGAGTCGTAAAATAGGTATTTTACGACTCCCTGCTCCGCGCACTGCTCCTGAGATTTCCACAAAATTTGAACTATATCAAGGAAGGTTTTTATCATAACACGATTGATTGCGTTCAAAAACGAAAAGAACCAATTGCAAAATCAAAATTGTGAAATTTGCAGGTCTATCTCGATCTTTGAAATGCTCTATCTCTGAAGTCCTTTGAGCGAATCCCCTCAAATCTTCAGGAGTCGTGCTTCAGCACAAGAGCTATCGTTTGAGATAGTTTTCGACGCTTTCTGAGAGATTTTCATTTTTGACCTTCTGAAGGCATAGTGCCACCTTAAGACTGAAGTCTGAACGGAGGGGAAGGTGAGCGCAACGGAAATGTGCACAAGCCAAGTCCCAGTTTTGTATCTAGCTAGCGCACTTTCTAATAATGCTTTATAATACCGGTATTATTATTATCTAGTTACCGTGGTGGAGAGTTACTCATAAGTCGTACCCCTGTGTCCTTTTCCACCACAAAGCGGAGTTGCCGTTACCATGAAACTCCCTTGTACTTGTAGTACTAGTTGTACAACATTACAAAGAATTAGTTTTCCCCCATTGTCACGTGACTAGTGTCACGTGTCCTACTCTTAGTTACTAACGGTACGAGAAATACACACTGGCACTTCAGGCTCTATGTCAACACCTTGAGAGTTTTCACTAGTAGTACACTCTCAAGCCTTCTCTCAGGCGAAACACAGGCAAATGCAAAGGAAAAAGAGCAGTGGAACACGCATTCTCGTTTTGTTGGTTTTAGGCTTATCAGTAGCTATCATCTTCTTTGCGCTGTTTTATCGCCTCTTTACTGTACCTAATCCACTGTTCTTGTTCCTTTGCCTGTATTTCACTTGACGCCGAGAAGGTAAATTAAAGATACTCTTAAAAACTCACAAGATGTTGACAAAGAGGCTGGACGGCTGAAGTATGTTTTGCTCCTTAGAATAGTAGCATTCCTGTCTCCGAGGAACTGTCCTATTATTATAATATTTCCATTAAATTTATTATTAGCTCAGTATCCAAGTTCAACTTTACACACCTAGTGAGAGCAGACTATTAAAAAGGGGAGCCAGGGTTCAACAGGGAAAGGATCTTCAGGAAGAGAGCATCTCTGGCTGAGTGCCAATCGCGACTGCGGAGAGACTTGTAGGCGCCTTCCTTGAATGACTGCACGCGCTTTAAAATTGTGGAAAGGATACGCAGCAGGGCAGCCGGGAGATGATGTCATTCTTGAGCCGCGGTGTGGGGACATGCATGATTGGGGAGCACTGTTGCAAGCTCCAGGGGTCAGTGTCTGACGGTCTGTGCAAGCCTATGCTGGTGCTGCTCCTCTTGCCAATCGAAGGGAGCGCCGGTGGTAGCGACTGCCCTCGGTGAACATCATGGTCGTCAAGATCGGACAGTCCACAACCCAGTGCTGCAATTACCGGTACTTTCCGCCGCATAGTTACAATAGGTTCGGGCCGCTGATGAGCTTGTGGTACTTGGTCCATGATTACAGATTAGAACTCTGACCCACATACAAAAAAAGGCATGGAACAGGTGGACGAACGGACAATGGACTAGTCGACCGAGAGAGGTTGGGTGGAGGAGAAGGGAGGAAGGGGGGAGAGGCTACGGATGGAAAGAAAGGGAGAGAAGGAGCAGGAGGGGGCGGAGGCAGTATGATCATCCTCTATGACGGGACAAGACAAGTGTTAGTTGTTTCCTGCACCTGTACTACTGACCTACATGTATGATGTCATTGTCAGTGTGTAGCGATAGCTGGCCCTGGGACACGTACATACACAGTCATTGCCACACACACAGTTAATACTATTAGTATTACCAGTACATATACACACGCATAATTATAATATTATTATAGTACTTACTTCGCACTGTTGGACTACGTCACGTACGTAATCTACGTGTCAGCCCGTGCCAACTCTCACTTCCCTCAACTAGTCTAACATGGTCTACTTGGCAACTAACTTGTGTTACTTGCGCGAAGTCTAACTCTTGACCCTGGGCCTTGGCCTTTGAGGTTACCGCAGACGTTAACTGGCTCGTGCTTACTGTACATGATATACCAGTGCATGTAGTAGCCATGCGCTGGTACTGTACACTGCTGCTGCACTAAAAGTAGCACTAGTCAAAGAACTTGATTGAAAATCCATGTTAATGCGATCGGAAAGATGATTGAAGAAAAATCCAAAGTCAAACCCAGGCAACTATTAGCAGTCACTACTATCAAAGCAGATCATTATTTGTGATAGTGCATCTTTGGAAAGCCGGCTAAATTTCCAGACCATCCCTACTTGTAAAGAAGGTCAATAATAGCCGGAAGGTGCGTCTTCAAAGACTGTAGACGGCACTCATCCAGAAATGACGAAGCCCCGGATCCCCTACGGAAATATGAGGCCCGACAACCGCAGAAACAGGTGACGAACCACCTGACCAAAACGAAAGAGATCTTGCATCTGAAATGATTCATGAGCAATGAATACTGCAAGCCAGATTGATGCATGACAATCAAGCCGACCAAATAATTCTTTAATTTAAAGCCCGCAGACATTCGCGCCCACACAGGCCATTGGTACTGAAGACCAAAGCCGCAAAGGTGTGAATGCGCCTCTCTCAACATCCACAAAGTTGTAGAAGGTAAGTAGTAGTACAGTAGCAGACACAATTACCTCTGTACCAGTGCTGTCGCTGTACTTGTACTAGTACAGTAGTAGATCTACACTGTCTACAGTCATAATCTCATTGTCTGTACCAGGGAGTAGTACAATACCATTGGCATTGTACTACTCCCTGGTCTGTACATAGTGTAGTGCAGACACAAAGACAACAACACTGCATGCCTGAGTGCGGTGACACTCTTCTCAACAACAGCAGTCAGTAGGAAAGATCCCTACGCCTTGACGTCAGTCAGTACGGGAGACTTACATGTATGACTGTATGTGTGCACTGACCAGGTACCACCAACAATTCTTCACTTCCGCGTAGATCTACACGACTGTAGTAAAAAGTCTAGTAAGTAACCGCTTCTATTAAGTTCTAATGCAAAAGGATTACAAGTGCAGCAACAGTACCCTCGTACCCGGCCCAGGGATTATGTTAGGGTACACACTGGTAACTCCTGGGCCCGCCATCTTTCATAGCTTGATCACACTGCATACATGTATGCTGGCGCTAGAGAGCATTGAGTAACACAAGGGCAAGGGCAACACAAGGGCAAGGGCATTGAGTAACACAAGGCCAAGGGCTTGCACAAGGCCAAGGGTTTATTCTACTCTTAGATAATAATAATACCGTAGTAGTCGCGGGATAAAGAGGTTCTGCGAAGAACGGTCAATTCGTGTTTCATCCGCCAGACAAGGGAGTCGTCAAAATGCAAGACAAGTGCGTCTCTCAGTTGTCATCTTGACGACCAGATTCAGCTACACTACAGACAGTGCACTGGCAGTTGTCACAGCATCAGCTCTATCCAGTACTAGTAGCCCACAGTATGCACGGGCCGGCTGGGATCCGTAGGCCAGCACCACCAACACCTGCACAGTACATGACGAAAACCAACAGAACTAGTTCGATACGTCGTTGTCAAGTAGAGTCCTGCCGGCATGTCTGGTACTACGTGGCCACGTGGATGGACCATTGAAGAGGAGTATGATCATTGGGATTTCCTGCCGATCTTGAGTGAAAGAAGTTTCTTGCAGCAGACCATCGGCCAATTATTTCCCATCTGCCTAGTCACTAGTGCACTTGTGTCGTAGTGATAGCGGAGACATGATCAGCGCCGACGCTTGTTGTCACGTGTCTGCTGCGCTGCAGCTAGCTGTGCGTGGTGAACCCAGTTGACGCCAGTCGTTGGCCACGCACGACTCACTGACTGAAGCAGACGTGTCATGGTCGTGGGCCTCAGGCGGCGGCCTACATGTACTTGGACATACGCCATTTTTAGATGTCTACCACAGTCAGTGCACTACCAGTAAACACACGTGCTACAGTATGTGCATGAGCATTGTGTAGATGATTGTGTTGATAGAAAGTGCAAGCAGCAACGACTAGCATCAGTGGGTGCAAGGGTTGATGCCATGCCCACTCGTACGTTAAAAATGAGGGTGGGTTCAGATCCCCAACCGGCAACGTCAACCATCACGAAAAGTCACGCAATGTTATACTCAGTAACAGGCTTGAGTTGTTGCCTGTGGGTTGGTACGAGTAGCGACTTATCCGTTATCGCGTGACATAGCATGTACGTGCTATTTGCATGGTCTGTCTTGTCAGCTTTACACAACGTCGAGTTGACCTTCTAAAGTTCTAGGCGCCAGAGGAAAGTAATACAATTATTCATTCCTATAACGTCGCATCCACCATCTTCACCACCTCCATGTACCACAACGAACCACCACGCAACACGTGACAGCAAGACTCCGTTGTGTCTGACTACATCACTATAATTATAACATTTCTCGCAAGTAACTTACTTGCTGCAACTAGACGTACCTTGGCGGATAATGTTCAAAATGTGACAGATTCTGTTTGAAAAGCAGTGAAATTGACAGAACCATACAAACTGTTCATGAACTACCACACCATAATTATAGGCATGCACAGTGGGTTGGCAAAGGACCATGATTGAGATACGAGAGGTACCTGATCCAAGTCCTGCCTTATGAAAGGTTCGTGTTATTTTTTCACGGACCTTTCATAAAACTTTTTCAAATTTTGTCCAAAAGTAAAAATAAACCTATAGGAGGCTAGAGAAGGCTCTTCTCCAGAGATTCACCAGAAAACATTTCCAAATTTCATCTCCACCTTGCCGATAAACTCAAAAATGCTGTCAAAATGTGATCAAAATGACCCCTAAAAAGTTGTACCGCCCCAGCCACCTTAATCCTCCGTATAGCCCCAATGTGAGGACACACATCGGGGGCCAGTTTCTCGCACTAGTAAGCAACCATTTCCCCAAGATTCGATTGAAGAACGCCAAACTGCGAAAGCTCTTCAGCAGAAACACCTTGAAAGTCGGCTATAGCTGCATGCCTAATATGGAAACGCAACAAGAAAATAAACCGAAGCACAAGAGAGTCCCCTGCCTGCAGTATTGTCCATTGAAAGGTGAATGCAAGTCGACCAATGACTATGTGGTGTATGAGGCCGAAATAGCGTCGGGCAGTGCCCTGAAGACATACACCGGAATGTCGGCACAGGATTTCAAGGCCAGGTAGGTATGGCAATCATATGACGTCGCTGCGCCACGGCCCACGAGCGGTGTGAAACAAATACCGAGCTGGTGAAGTATGTATGGAGCCTAAAATGCCAGAACAAGACCTAGGAGATATGGCTGGTCCATCAAGGAACGTGCCCAAGCCTACGCCAATGTCACCAAACGTTGCAACCGATGTATCACGGAGAAATACCACATCAGCATATCCGATCGCATCACCTCCCTCAGCAAGCGAACAGAGCTCGTGTAAGGCACGCTGCCAAGTTCCTGCTTGGCAAGTACGGAATCACGTGATTTGCAACCACATGGCGCGCGACAGCCAATTGTATCCGTGTGCAGCCCTTCTAATTATGCGTGTAGTATCTTGCACATACAGAAGCCTCGCTTGCCGTCGCGTCATCATGGTCATTTATTTCATTTCCCTCACCTATTCTAAGCACCTATACTATAGTAAGTATACTGAGGCTATAGGCATCGCAGCGCGTGGACATTAATTTTACACCTTGCACCTGTTTGTTGGTACATTGAAGGGCAAGTATCTCCCCACCTCCTTTTTTTTTATTTGAAGCGCTTACCAAAGTGTGCGGCATCTTGCACCTGCATGATTGTGATTGCAGGCAAGTCACATTATCATTCTGTCACACAGCCTTGCATGCCTTCCGCCCGTCATATCATATTCTCTTTTCTCACTCACTGACTATGGGAGTTTGGCACATTTCCCTCCATAATAATACCTGATGAGTGCCTGAGATGGCATGAAACTTTAAGGAATTGTGACTGATCAGGCCATCTGTTGTTCTGACTAGTAGTATTATTATAGTGTGCGCAGATTGAGTATAGTGTGTTCTGTACACATGTACATGACTGTAATGGTAGAGCGCTCAAAGAAGGTGTGTGTGTGTGTGTGTGTGTGTGTGTGTGTGTGTGTGTGTGTGTACCGGGGGGGGGGGTGATGTGTATGTGTATGGGTGGGTGTCCCATGTTGGGCAGTGGTATGCGCCGTCGATTTCCAATCAAGAGGTTGCAGGTTCGATTCCCGACGATTGTCACACACGTCTTTCTTCTCTTTCTTAGACTCCTGATTTTTCTTTCATTCTCCTGGGTGGTTACCACCAGCCGGTGCATGCCGGAGTATGTGGTGTGATGGGTATGCGGAAAAAAGAAAAAAAGTAGGGATTCGCTGGCCAGAAAAAGCCACTTCAAACACATGTAGCGGTGTGGTGTAGAGCGGGGTGAATGGTGCATGGCGGTCAATTCTTCAGCCTAGCAAGATGTTAGCACAAGTAATCCAAGTCGTGCCTGATGCAGCCAATAATGATTGTGTGCATGGGCGATACTCCTACTTGCCATTGCCACTGGCTTTGTGGTTTGTGTGAGAATGAGTTAAGAACTTGTTGAGAAAGCTGTGCATGCAAAGTTAGTGTGCGAACATAACCGCATGGCACGCTACAATCTTACATTGTACTCAAGTCTGTGTATTGTACATGTACATGTACATGACCTGGCCAGTATGGCGTAGTCTAGTCGCAGAGCTGAGCATCGACTGCATGTGTGCTGGCTAGACTAGAGCCCCAGCCCCAGGACTACGGTACTCTACTCCACTACAGTCAGTCTACAGTCAGTCTACAGTCAGTACAGCACTACAGTCATGTACATGTACATAACCCAATACAGTTTCATTACTAGTATTAGATAAACCTTGTTATACTAGTTATAGTTCACAGATGTTGTTAGTTTGACAGCATGAAATAGCAATGTGGAGGACACTGTGTTCGGAAACAGTGACCTTACTACAACCATCCACGGTTGGTAGAGCCCCGGTCCGTTGGGACCATCTGAACCATAATGGGTGTTGAACCCGGTTCTGACCCTCATTATGCTTGGGGAGTTTTAGACTTCTCCTAAGGTCAGTCGTGTATTCTTTGATCGCTCCTGGATATCGTCCTGATAGTCATGTAGCTACTTTAACCGGAATTGTTTTTCTTTCATCTTTTTTTCTTCCAACTTTTGCCCACGGCATGCTCTCAGCTCGTCAGCTGCAGCTGTCAACACTCACTGTCACCACCATGACACTGTCGTGAGAAGGTGCTCTCTGTGGACGAGGTTGGTGATGTCCCGACGTGACGCTTTGTGTGGAGCTCGTGTCCGCTCCAAGCCTGACCAAGGTACGGATTGTCTGCAGAAAGTGCAATATGTATACAAAGGTCGTTGTCGCATGACCTATCGACCCACAGACAGGAGACCGCCTCCACAATACGACCACGAAAAGACGAGATGGTGGGGCGCTCTGGCGGTACTAGTAATGATTATGTACTTCCAGCCCACACTAGACCACGCCATGGCGATCCAATGCGTGCACCGGTCACCTGTGCAGCGCCTAGTGCCACGGACACTGTGCTGTGGCGCCGGCGTGTGCCTCGCAGCATCAGTTTCGGTAGTTCAGCAGTAACGACAACCATTGGCATTACGCCATTTTTACGGCATTAGTAATACTAATAGTAGATTCTATTGTACTGAAACCACTGCCACTGGAAACTGTGAAGGACCCCATACTCCTACAATGCTACATGTAACACACCAATCACCATGTCCATGACTGTATGATGTAGCCTGCAGTGTACTAGTGTAGGAGTCACCGGTACATACACTGATACCAGTCAGTGCAGGTGATGAGTGTCACGGTCACACCACACCACACACACACACACACACACAGTTCTGTGCTGTTCTCCACGCTAGCTTTTGTAGCTAGCGCGCTGCATATACTGACTGCTGTATTTCAAAATCTGTTTCAAAAAATCTGTTCATAATACCAGTGCACTCATTGCCTATCTCCTACTTGGACGGTAGACGTCGCTGTAGCTGTTTATGAACATTTTCTAGCGAACATAGTTAGCGCACCCGTTCTATCTAGTCTGCGTCGCCAGGTGAGTTGGTGGCCTGGCTGTATAAGGCGAGCATCGAGCAGTGCAATTTGAAGGAAGTTTTCCGAACGTCCCTACTGCCAGTACTGGCCAGTAACGAGGGAATGGAAGATTCAAATGACGGCGAAACGGTACCGACGACTCCGTCTGCCACAGCTTCGTGCGAGCTATGTGGAGGAAAGCAACCAACAACATGTACCAATTGCCTCAGAATCCAGGTACATGTACATTATAAAAATTTTACCATTGGTAGTTTGAATGAGTCTTTTTAAATATCTATACTGACTATAGTGTATGTTGTCAATTATTTTGATGGTGAGGCACTCCACCCGCTGGGCATTAGCCGTGACGATGAAGTGATATTTTGCAGAATGATAGCAATGCAGTGGTGGTGTGCACGATGGCTGCTTGCCCTTGTACATGATTGTATGATATGCTATACCGCTGGGGATACGTTCACTGTCTGGTGTTTGGTAAGACCTCGCTCACTGCACTGAGTGCAAGTGTGCAGCATTCTAAACTACTACTAGTACTAGTACTACAGTGTAGTAGGAATTAGTGTGCAGCAAAGATAGCTTGTACAACCAGTACAGGTGACTACAGCCAGTACAGGTGACTACAGCCAGGTGACTTTTGCTCTAGCAGTACCACTGCCTGTGCTTGTGCTTGTGGTCTTCAGCAACTAACTGACCATGAGTCATGACTGTTGTAGGTTGGTTCCCATTAGTTAAATACAGTATCAACACCAAACAACAACAACCAGCCTTTTTATCTTTGGTACCAACTCTGCAAAATGCATAGAATTAGAAGGGCGGCTGAGGTTTAGACTTAGAGGATAACGTCCATTGCTCGTCAATTGGGTGGGTGCTGTCACAATTTCCAGCTTTATTTCAGCTTTCCTCCATCATTGATACAGAAGTTGTGCTGTAATTACTTTTGAAGTACATCAGCTCAAATAACACTGAGGACCCAAGCTGTATACGTACCTAGGTCCCACGCGGAAATACACACCGACTCGGCTGCGTACATGTACTTTGTGCAAAGAGTACATAAGTTTGCAAGAGTGTGCAACTCCTGATACCCTTTCTGTGGGGTAGTGTAGTGTGCACATGGTGATACCTATTCTGTGGGGTAGTGTAGTGTGCACATGGTAGGAAGTGATAAAAATAGCACTCCCTGATCATGACGGATATTAGAACTGTGAATGATTGTACTGAACATACGTGAGGTTCCCCATCAAAGACCCCATATGCATAGTGGCACACTCTTGGGAGCTTGTTCAGGCTATCACTAGTAACAAGTGCGGGCAATAGGCGAATGGACTGTAGTACACCACCACTGTATCATGTTCATACTCTAGCCTAGGGAATCCCAGGGTGGAGGGTGTCTGGGAGTGAGGTATTACTATTAGCAGGTGTTGATGTGGGTGTGTGGGCGATTCAGGTTGGGTTGTTCAATTAGCTGTGGGTGAGTGTGTGTATATACATGGTGTGTTTGTGTGTATGTGTGTGGTGTGGTACAGGGGGGGGGGGGGGGGGGGTGCGTGCGTGTGTGTGTGTGTGTGTGTGTGTGTGTGTGTGTGTGTGTGTGTGTGGTATCTGTGTCTGTGTCTAAGTCTTTCTGTATCTGTGTGTGGGCGTATGTGCGTGGTGTCTGGGGTGGGTGGGTGCATGTCTGTGTGTGGGTGTGTGGGTGTGTGGGCACGTCTGTGTGGGCATGCATGTGTGTGTGTGTGTGTGTGTGTGTGTGTGTTTGTGTGTGTGTTTGTGTGTGTGTGAGTGTGTGGTACACTTGCGGATATGTGGATGTTCTTTTGGCCTACTAGATCTCAACGGTTCAGAGAGCAACGGATACATTTTGCTCTTCTGTCAATGACCTAAAACAACAGTTGATAGAAAAGAGGTCTAAGCAGAGCGAGGCGAATGGTTCACAAGTATGTGAATTGTGTATGTATATGTGTATATGTGTTTGTGTGTGCGCGCGTGTGTGTATGCATGTGTTGCACTAGTCTTGATCCGAAAGCCGATCGACCAACCGGTATATTTCTGGCCATGTCACCCGAAGCAAAAAAACTTCTTTGGTGCGGCCTTGGGTGATTTTTCACAAAATGAATTTTTCTGATTCTGTCACCTAAAGGTATCTAGTGATCACGTGGTAAAGTATTAGACCGAACAAATCAATATTCATGACCCAGAAGCTTCTCAAACAAGCATAAGTACATATCAGGAAATACAACAATTTATCACAGCCTTTTCCACATCGGATTACTATGCCTGTTACAAAGGGCAGTGTCATGCCAATCAGCCAATCATTTTTCGTCGTGAAACAACTCTCAGGAAACCTATGGCATAAAGCATGGATGGTCTTCATCCTCATTACTGCAGACCAATGGAAACTGCTTGAACGCCATCCCAAGTCTTGAAAATGCACAGAAGTGAAGCACAGGAAGGAGTTTGGCTACAACTACACGCAGAGTCCCAATCTTTGCATCAGTCCAAAGGGAATATGACACAGACACAACATTCTAACACCACGCACTTCATCTTGTACACGATTCAGTGGTAGCCCATCATTGTTCTGCTGCACCTCTGTGAAATATGAGCGCTGTGGAAAACTGGCAGCATGCGCATCAGTGAGCAGCTCGTTGAGTATTTTCCCTGAGTGGACAGGGGCGTAGCAGCCGGTCTGCCCGGTCCGGCCAAAGCCGGACCACTTTTTTTAACACAATGCCCAAAGTATTCAGAATGCAGGATTTTGCACCCTAATTTCAAAACATTTCTCCCGAGGGATACCCTCCCCCCCCCCCCCCTCCCCACCCTCCAGCCAGACCGGCACCTCCAACAGCTGTGTTACGCGCCTGGTGGAGGTGTACTAAAATCAGAAGGGCCCTACGAGAATTTCCAGATGTCAGAAGTACTCCTTCTGTGGAGCGCCTCAACCAAGTTGAAATTCTCGTCACTAAATAGGAATTTGGCGTCGACAAAAGCATCTCATGAAAACTGTCGTCGTTCTCTCCCAGACGCAACGATTCCTGCCTAGGAAGTCCAATAACGTCTGGCAGAGATGGACGGCAGTTGGCCATCGTGAGCGAACGCTCCTACCACACTTGTAGGACGATCAAAAGCTTTCATTGTCGCGATGAACTAGATTTTGTTTGGATGTGCACGGCGAAGCAAGAGTGTTTTTTTGCCGTTGCAGAAAATGACTTTTTCACCCGAAGGTCGACTCTCTCTGATATTGGGCCATATAGTGGTAGCGGTAATATGCCTGTCACCTATAGTAAAGGAACTCTGCGTGTTTGTGTGTGCGTGTGTGTGTGTGCATGCGTGTGTGTGTGTGTGTGTGTGTGTGTGTGTGTGTGTGTGTGTGTGTGTGTGTGTGTGTGTGTGTGTGTGTGTGCCAACAAGTTCGGTGGCGGGTACACTTATGCCAGACAGTGTTGGGTCTGTTGCCTACGGGCTCTGCTGCTTGAAGGTGTAATGTTGTACCTGCTACCTATGTTGGTTTCATGATTCATCTACAGTCAGACCTCGCTTATCCGGTCCTCTGTTATCCGGACACCTCGCCGTCTGGAAGAAAATCGTTGGTTACCGATTTACGGCATATGCCATGCATACATACAGTATGTGTGTTCGATTATCCGGTTCCCTCGCCTTTCCGGATATTTTTGTGGAAAACGGATGTGTGCGGTTATGCGAGGTCTGACTGTACTTTATCTTTGAGATGCATAAACTGCGGACAGCATGCTGTCTCGTTCTTTGTGAGCTCATCAGCGCAGCACAGAGAAAATAAGGCCGAACCTGATAGCAATGAAAAGTAAAATTTCCAAAGCCAGATTTTTTTAAACCAGGCCCGAACGTACCTTGCCAGAGTGCTGAAACGGACAAGTCAGTGAGCTTTGCGTAATGCAAACAGCAAAGGCACTACCCCACATGAGAGTGCTCAACTTCGAGATGCAAATACCTGTGATTGTAAACCCAGACCGTGACCTTTGCCATCCTGAAATGTTAGTGATTTTCGCGGTGAGTGTGAAATCGCGAAAGTAACTGGGGCGCGAAACGTGAAACTGTAGACTCGATTCAATCATCAAATTGACTCCCAGTTGCAAACGGTGCAGGCGCGAAATGGTCTGTCATCGCAATTCGTGAACTAAAACTGGTGGAAGCGATTCCGGGTTTACGTTAACCTTGGATTACTTCTGGCTAGATTATCTCTTGTGTAATCAATGGTGCTAGTGAAGCTTAAATCAGATCCACTCTGATTTAGCCACCCACACTTGTAGCAAGCATTACCTTCACTGGGGGACAGGGGTAACTGCAGTTGGACCTCGGGACAGATACCCTGATGTCGTCAATCATTTTATGAACCTTGTCCTCGCCCACTTACTGAGGTGTGGCGAGCCCATACGTGGACTCATTTCCAAGTCCACCCATAGTTTGGGATTTCAGGGGGTGTCGGTCGTTGGGCGGTTCAATAGCTAACTGAGTCATTTTTCCAAGATTCCTTTCGAATATCTCTCCCCTCTTCGGGGTATACTGGCATGACCAGTCATGGCATTGAGCAAGTACAAGTACAGATGTGTGTAGGTGCGTATGTGGATGTGTGTGCTGCTCCCTGCGTAGCAGCTCGTGGACTCTGGGTCGCTTTTGTGTTATGAGTTTTGTGGTATGCTCCTGGCGTTTTCATGCAGGGTATATTCGTAAACCAAGCTCGAATTGACATGAAGAATGACTACTTGGTGAAGGAGCTCGCCATGCACAAAGTATTCACTTGTCTGAGATCCTTGATGATGAACCAGGAGAAGATCTTCCATATGCAGCTTAGGAAGAATTTCGCCACCGGGTGAGTCTACATCCCAAGTGGTTGCTAACCGGTACACAGGTGGGTGAATGCATGGCTGTAGCACCCGGTAAGGTCATGTCCCCACCGAGAAGGCAGACGTGTTTGTGTATCTTGTTAAGTACTGTAAAAGCCATTATTCTAACGAAGCGCATATAATTATAACGATTTCCTAAAATTGAGTGGTTTACGTGTACCAAAGGTAACGATTCTCACGCATTCTCAACGCTCAATAGAACAGTAAATGTATCGATTTCTGTATAACGATTTCTAGTTTAACGACAGATTTCTTCAACTAGGCCACAGAATTGGTGCAGTAGTGTTGTACTCAGATAGCAGAACGGTCCTGTCGGTGATCTATCGCTGATATAGCCGTTTGGTGTAATGTCGTCCGGTTAAGTGGGCTTTCGGTGGAATGGCCATTCGGTAATACAGTCAACTTCGCTAGTCACGACTGCGGATACTGATATAACGACAATTCGCGAGTAACGACAGAATTTCCATGCCCAGAGCAAAGTCTCATCTAATTGTATACATTTAACTTCGGATATAACGAATGTCTGAGTAACGACGATTGGCGAGTAAAAACATAAAAGTCCGTACATTCGCGTTATAGCCGGCTATACAATTGTGTTGAGAAACAGTAGTGACATGATTTTAGTGCTCCGAGCCATCACAATCACTGCTTGAGTAACGACTTTCTGGGCTCTTGACAGCCGCACCGCCTGCGCCGACACAGCACCACACAGAACACATGCATGCACCCAGAAGAGATCAAAAAGATAACCGACCTTGTTTTTGTTGCTTCAAAATAGTTGGAGTGATCAGTATAGTGACATGTAGTTGTACATGATTGTACACCAAGTAATCATCATAATACATACGTTTACATTGTTCAAGTCTATGTGCAGTGCTGGCCAAAGAAATTCATCCTCATGAATAAAGTAGCGCCACGTTGAGAGTGCACAGACCAGTGTGTAAAGTGCTAGGGCTGCGTAGCGCCCGGCAATGCTATTACATTCATGAGGTTGGGTTTCTTCTTTGGTTAGCACTGTAGATGGCTCCAAAAGGCTTATTTGTCTTTCCCTCACATATTGATTTACTGTTCCTTTCAATTGCGATATGAAAATAAAGTACAAATTGACGTAGAGCATGAAAAGGGCTTCATTTTGATGTACATGTCATGCTATACAAAATATGGGTTCATATACATTTGAATGGGACTTCGCGAGTAAGGACACTTCGCAAATAACGACCTAATTCTGGTGCTCGGCCTGATGTCATTACTCGCAAAGTTGACTGTAAGGCATTTAGTGAAGAGTCATTCTGTGAATTGTCGTTCGGTGAATCGGGTTTCTGTGGGACTGTCGGTAAACCGTAGTCTCACCCTACCCCATAGTCTGGCTGTGGCTTGTGTGGCTCACAGGAGTTTATGCAACTCTCCTCCTCCTTCGCTCCTTATCACAAAAGAATGACGTGGCCCTGTGGAGCAATCACAAATCCACAGTGATATGCTGTTGTCTTCTGATCAGTATTCAGAGCAACCATTGTAAAAGAACATTCCTCTACCCACCGCATGTGTGCTATTGCAAGAGTACATATCCCCCCCGATCACCATGCCGTGTGTGTGCTATTGCAAGGGTACATATCCCCCCCCCCCCCCCGACCACCGCACCGTGTGTGTGTGTGCTATTGCAAGAGTACATATTCTCCCCCCCCCCCCCCCCCCCCCCCCGATCACCAACCATGTGTGTGCTATTGCGAGAGTACATATCCCCTCCCCCCCCCCCCCCCGACCACCACACCGTGTGTGCTATTGCAAGAGTACATACCCCCCCCCCCCCCCGACCACCACACCGTGTGTGCTATTGCAAGAGTACATACCCCCCCCCCCCCGACCACCACACCGTGTGTGCTATTTCAAGAGTACATACCCCCCCCCCCCCCCCCCCCCGATCACCACACCGCATGTGTGCTATTGCAAGAGTACATACCCACGATCACCACACCGCATGTGTGCTATTGCGAGAGTACATACCCCCCCCCCCCTCGATCACCACACCGTGTGTGCTATTGCAAGAGTACATACCCCCCCCCCCCCCCCCCGATCACCACACCGTGTGTGTGCTATTGCGAGAGTACATACCCCCCCCCCCCCCCCCCCCCCGATCACCACACCGTGTGTGTGTGCTATTGCGAGAGTACATACCCCCCCCCCCCCCCCCCCGATCACCACACCACATGTGTGCTATTGCCACAGTAGTGTACAGATGTACAGATGTACCATGCTGCTGCTGCTGTCCCACTGCGCGGCAAACATCATGACTGTCATGCTGCTCTTGCCACCGCTGCCGGTTTGTATTTGCTGTCCGTTGTACCGTGTCCTTGCGCCGCAGGCAGAAGGAATTGACGGATATGCTGACTAAAAGGATGGAACGCGTGAAACGCTTTGAGCAGCAAGCTCAGCTCTGTGAGTTGTGCATTGTCTTGGAGACTGCTGAAACTACATAGGGCCAGTGATGTCATAGGTGCAGCTTCCAAGACTATCAATATGAACGTGTGTGTGATGACTAAAAAAAAGTCTTTTACATCCAGCTTGCTCTATCTAGGTAGCTTGTTGCACCGTCCGATAATGGTCATCTCCCAGTTGTTGTTGGTTCACAGGCCCATAGTAGTAATCTCTCAGTAGCTGTTGTTGTTGTATTGGCCAACACTCCCAGATGTTGTACTGACCAACAGTGGTTGTCTCCTAGTTGCTTCGGCAGTAGTACTCTTAGGATACACAGTCCACTCCACTTATAGCGAGCTCCCATATAGAGAATTTTGTGATAATATAATATAGCGAATTTGATATGATACGTGGTAGATGAGTTATCCTGAGATACGGGCAAATCTGAAATACGGGCAGTGCCCGGTCCCTAGGTGCCCGGATAACAGATGTCCGAGTGTACAGAAAGACACTATGCTGACTGGAGTACAGTACAGAAAGACACTATGCTGACTGGAGTCCAGTAGAGAAAGACACTATGCTGACTGGAGTCCAGTACAGAAAGAGCTGAGAATGCAGTAAAACACTGGAAATGAGATGCACTACACACTTGTGTAACATTATCATGACCGAGTACCTACTAGGTCAATATTGTATATCTGTGATCCGACTGCAGTCATTGTACATGGTGATCATACAGTAGTCATTGTACATGTACATGGTGATCATACAGTCATTGTACATAGACTGATCATACAATCATTGCACATGTATCCAGCTGATCGCCCTGCTGTATGATTTGTATTCTGACCATGTGGTTTGATGCAGGTGATGTCATTCTTCAAACTAGTAAAACGGATATGCTAAACTTGCTAGCCCGTAAGGAAGAGTTGTTGGCACCCATTTTGGAAACGTGCCAGCAAGAAGTGCTGCCTGCTCAAGGTAATTACATGATTGGGTGGTGGTGCTGGTTATGCTGGTGGTGATGGTGGTGGTACTGGTGCTGCTGCTTGTTGTGTAAGGTGGTGCTGCTGGTGGTGGTGGTGATGCTGGTGATGCTGCTGGTGGTGGTACTGGTGGTGGTGCTGGTGCTGCTGCTAATGATACTGCTGTTGGTACTGGTGCTGGTGATGGTGGTGGTGCTGGTGATGGTACTGGTAGTGCTGGTGCTGGTACTGGTGCTGATGCTGGTGCTGCTGCTGCTGCTGCTGCTGGTGCGATCATGATGGTCACTGGAATGGCTGTGTGAGAGTTGTACCCAGCTTGAAATCGAAGGTGTGAGGCTGGGAAAGTGTATACATCATTGTACAAGCACGAATCACTCCGCACCATGAGTATAGCATGCTTACATTTTGTCAGTCCACCGTATTTTCATTTGCATGCTTACATTACGTATGTAGGCGTTTAGGCAGTTTCACCATATTTGCACGCAGGTAGAGCAGCGGACTAGCGCAGCAGTGTATCCTTCAGTGTCTACATGTACAGCAGTACACAATGCAGCGGTACACCAGTAGCAATGCAGCAATGCTACGGAGTGCACGAGTAGCAATGCTATGGAGTGCAATGCAGCAATGCTACGGAGTGCACGGGGGTGCACGAGTAGCAATGCTACTGGGTGCACGAGTAGCAATGCTACGGGGTGCAATGCAGCAATGCTACGGGGTGCACGAGTAGCAATGCTACGGGGTGCAGGGTGCACGAGTAGCATATGGGTGCACGAGTAGCAATGCTACGGGGTGCACGAGTAGCAATGCTACGGGGTGCACGAGTAGCAATGCTACGGGGTGCACGAGTAGCAATGCTGCGGTACACAAGTACTAGTAGCAATGCAGCAGTCGCACAGGGGAAACACTGCTGATTAGTATCACCATGGAGCGTACAATAAAACTTTAGAAATAAATTGAAAGGGGCCTGCCTACACCTGAGGGAGATCCCGCAGCTCTACGCTAAAATGTTGTTTTGGCTATCAAACTGCATAATAGGTATTAGAGTGTGAATCATTACTAAGGGAATATGAATTACTGGTAAGGGTTATTAATCACTGGTAAGGGTTATGAATCACTGGTAAGGGGATTACCGTAAAGTCGCGGATAAAAGCCGGGCTTATAAGC
>NC_088648.1:12105512-12118012 GCF_964019385.1 Sycon ciliatum | reverse complement strand
CCACTTTCCAACTCGCTGTACACTGTTTAACATCTTCATTACGGCTGCTTACTAGACACAGGAGATCAAAAAGTCTTTTTTCCCTGCTACAGTGGTATGCCGTGTCGCTCTGCTTGATGTTTGCCCTTTGGTCTTGGTTGTGCATTGGTGAAATTAGTTTCTATGGATTGCAGCAATTCAGGACAAAGTGCCTTACTAACGAAAGTGGAAGCGGACTTGTGAGAGAGAGAGAGAGAGAGAGAGAGAGAGAGAGAGAGAGAGAGAGAGAGAGAGAGAGAGAGAGAGAGAGAGAGAGAGAGAGAGAGAGAGAGAGAGCGAGAGAGAGAGAGAGAGAGAGAGAGAGAGAGAGAGAGAGAGAGAGAGAGAGAGAGAGAGAGAGAGAGAGAGAGAGAGAGAGAGAGAGAGAGAGAGAGAGAGAGAGAGAGAGAGAGAGAGAGAGAGAGAGAGAGAGAGAGAGAGAGAGAGAGAGAGAGAGAGAATCGGTATAGACTACGTACCACCAGGTATATTTGGATTTTGTGTGTACAAACCCATGTCCATAACAGTGGCCTATACCAAGAGTACATACCCCCCCCCCCCCCCCCCCCCCAGAGTGTGCAACTGGGATGGGGTTGTGGGACGGTGTAATCCGTGATGTGCGTCATTGTTGGGGTCGGACTTGCCTCATTCCATCGACGCAGCGCACCACGTCCACACTTCCCCTACTCAGGATATCATTATTATGACGTGCAACACGGATTTCGCCGTCCCAGACCTGATAAGTGAACTTGCGCACTCTGGGGGTTATGTACTCTTGCCTATACTAGTCAGCCTCTTCAAATCTAGGAAGGACCTTGCTGGCTATACAATTAGGGCAGTTGGTATGGTTGAGGCGGTCAGTTGAAACGCAGACCCAACTGAGGGTACACGGTTCAATCTTGCCTATCAAGGTGGAATAGATTTCCGAGGGTACACAGTTCCAGTCTTGCCTATCAAGTAGGAATATATTTTTCGGCCATATTACGACTCCTAGTTACCGGCAGTGTATTGGGAACTTGTACTTGTGACCCTCCACCAGGCTAATCTTGTGACCCTCCACCAGGCTAATCTTGTGACCCTCCACCAGGCTAATCTTGTGACCCTCCACCAGGCTAATCTTGTGACCCTCCACCAGGCTAATCTTGATGAAGATATTGGGTTTTTTTGGTCTTTGACCACTTGGGTGAGTGCGATCAACTCACACCCACTGCTTCAGAGGAGCTGCATCCATGCCTTGATCCTTGTTGACTTTCCCATTGGCTGTGAAACTATAGTTCTTTTAACTTACCGTATGTCCGCACCTTTAAAGCCATGGAGTTATATTCGATTATAGAGCCAGTCTCGGTTATGAAGCCAGGGGCTTTATAAATGAAATGACATTTGACATGTGTTTTGTAAAAATGAGGGAATAAGTACTATACTAACAAACTTACAGCCCAGGAGGTAGGGTGAACAGGTGGGTTTAGATTGAAATTTCTGTGTGGACTTTGACTTCTATGGCATGGCGTCGTGGGTGAGTAATTTTGCATCTAAAATATCTAAGAAAGCAGCGGTGTTTCAAATATGCATGTAAGGCAATGCCTTTAAAGGCGCTGACATACGGTAATAACTTGGAGGTCCTTCCTAGATTTAAAGAGGCTGATAAGTATAATTATGAGCAGCTTGTTTACATAGTATCTAAGTCGGCGTTAGCAAAGCTTTAAAGAAACTTCCGGTGATCTAGCTAGGCCATGTTGTCACGGTAATGTTTTTCTGATGATCCTTGTCACTGCTGCCTGTGCTATTTCTGCTGCTCTCATTCCGGTTACCTTGGTTACGATTGAATTGCAATTTATGTGATCACCTTCACTGATTCCACTGCCGTTGCCGCTGTTGTCGCCACTATTGCTGCTGCTTGTTTGCTTACCCATAATATAGAGGCAAGTGGTATTGTCCGGTATGTGTCAGTCAGCGCAAGCATGGGGCAAATACCTCCTCTGACATGGCAGCCGCCTTTCCTAGTGATTGGGATGCAGGTAAGACCCACATGCATATGCATGCACATACCACACACACACACGAACACGCACACGCGCGCGCGCACACACACACGCACACACACACACACACACACACACACAACATTGTAATAGGTTGTGACTGTTATTTTTTGCATTGTCCTGGTCACTGAGCCTGGCCTACTCTACTAACTCTTTGGGCATTTTTGCTGTGTGTGTGTGTGTGTGTGTGTGTGTGTGTGTGTGTGTGTGTGTGTGTGTGTGTGTCCCATATGGTGCAGTGGTATGTGCAGTCGATTTCCAATCGAGAGGTTGCGGGTTCAATTCTCGACGATTATGGTCGCACGCGTCTTTCTTCTCTTTCTCATTCTCCTAGCTCTTCTTTCATTCTCCTGGGTGGTTACTAACAGCCAGTGTATGCCGGAGTATGTGGTGTGGCGTGTGTATGTAAAAATATAATAAATAAAAAAATGGAAAAAATTAAAAAAGCTATTAAATAAGAGGGATTCACTGGCCAGAAAAAGCCACTTCAATCAGCTGTGTGGTGGATACCAGGCTAAAATTAGTGGCGGTCAATTCATCAGCTTTGTAAGCTGTTGAATAGTGTAATCCCAGCACAAGTTGCTATGTCTAACATAGCTCAGTGATCTAGCCAAAGCCGGCTCAGCCGGCAGAATGCCGGCTGGGAGGGCGACCTGCCGGCTGAGACAGCTCCAAGGGTAATTTTGGCCGGCTGCAGTCACCCCCATGTAGACTGTAGTGCACTGCACTAGCACTTGAGTCCATATGGTGGAGTACAACCCACATCCTAGGCATAGGTATGTACAGTACAGTACGTAGCACTGGCTACTCAGGCTCAGTGCTAGCTCTTCACTCAAAATCCTTGAGTATGCACTTGAGTACGTCAGTAAAATGTAACAGGTTGGGTCATGGTTCGCTGCTTCTTTAGTTATGGTGGTGTACAGGGCTGTGGCTAGACTGGGTCTTGTCAGATGACCAATGTACACTGCATGCAGACAATCATGACCTTGGTGAACACATGATCCATGCTCATGTACCTGTTTGCTTCCTTTTTCATATTTTGTTAATTTACCTATAATCACATTTTCACAACTGCCTGATGAATGCCCATAATTGGACGAAGCGAAAGGAGATGCAAGCTGCAATGAAAGATTTGTAGTGGTGTGTGTGTGTGTGCGTGTGTGTGTGTGTGTGTGTGTGTGTGTGTGTGTGTGTGTCTGTGTGGATACGTGACTGATGGCGGGGGTCTGGGGGCGCAGCCCCCATAACGATGCATTTTAACTAGAACGTTGGCCGGCTGGCATAAAATCCTGGCTAGACCTCTGTAGCTGTTCGCTATCATCGCTTCTGCGATGGGCAGGTCTGAGGTCTGAGGTGTGTGTGTGTGTGTGTGTGTGTGTGTGTGTGTGTGTGTGTGTGTGTGTGTGTGTGTGTGTGTGTATTTGTGTTTGACTGTGTGCATGCATGTGTGTGCGCAGATATGGCATGTGTGTGTGTGTGTATGTTCATGTAAAGCGTACCTGTGTGTGTTTGTGTGTGTGTGTGTGTGTGTGTGTGTGTGTGTGTGCGTATGTGGTGTGGCGTGTGTGTAAAAAAATGAAAAAAATGAAAAATAGGGATTCACTGGCCAGAAAAAGCCACTTCAATCAGCTGTGTGGTGGATACCAGGCTAAAATTAGTGGCGGTCAATTCATCAGCCTTGCAAGCTGTTGAATGGTGTAATCCCAGCACAAGTTGCTATGTCTAACATAGCTGTTCGCTATCATCGCTTCTGCGATGGGCAGGTCTGAGGTCTGAGGTGTGTGTGTGTGTGTGTGTGTGTGTATTTGTGTTTGACTGTGTGCATGCATGTGTGTGCGCAGATATGGCATGTGTGTGTGTGTGTGTGTGTGTGTATGTTCATGTAAAGCGTACATGTGTGTGTTTGTGTGTGTTTGTGTGTGTGTGTGCGTGCGTGCGTGCATGCTGTGTACATATGTGCATGTGTTCACATATTAGTCTGTTGTGGACATAAAAATCCGGTGTAATGACCGAGGTCGGCTTAGCACGTACACGCACTTTCAAACTGTTAAAAAAATACTAAAAATGGGACTCGAGCATGCAGTGCAGCAGGGACCATCATGCAGGCAGCAGGGACCATCATGCATGCAGCATGGACCATCATGCAGGCAGCAGGGACCATCATGCATGCAGCAGGGACCATCATGCATGCAGCAGGGACCATCATGCATGCAGCAGGGACCATCAAGCATGCAGCAGGGACCATCATGCATGCAGCAGGGACCATCGTGCATGCAGCAGGGACCATCATGCAGGCAGCAGGGACCATCATGCAGGCAGCATGGACCAGCATGCATGCAGCATGGACCACCATGCATGCAGCAGGGACCATCATGCATGCAGCAGGGATCATCATGCATGCAGCAGGGACCATCACTGATGCATGCAGCAGGGACCATCATGCATGCAGCAGGGACCATCATGCATGCAGCAGGGACCATCATGCATGCAGCAGGGACCAGCATGCATGCAGCAGGGACCAGCATGCATGCAGCAGGGACCAGCATGCATGCAGCAGCATTGACAGCTAAACGGCCAGCGCCCCATGGCCGCTTGACTTCTTAATGGATTTCAATATCCACAAAAGTACTTGTGTGTGTATGCGTCACTTTGTTTTGCAGCTATAGCAACTCAACACCTACCAAGGGATATAGTAGCTGTGAGTGGTGTATGAAGGTGTTCTGACTTGACTTTCTAACGGCGGCGGCGGCATGCCTGAACACTCTGACTTAGTCACTACCTACCAGTGTACTGTGTAGACTGTAGTGTGACTTCACACATCAGTTTGTCATGTGACTTGACTTGTGTAGAAAGTGATCATGGCATGTGGACAGTGGAACCAACATGGCCACCGACATCATGTGACCCATAGATGCAGGAGTTGTGTGGGGTTGGAACTAGCATGGCTGTCCCTTATGGTCATGTGATTTATTTGAAACCACCGCACTATTCAGCAAACCAGTCTTACATACTTTAGGTCCGTTGCACACTACGTACAAAAACTCATATAAGCTGCGCATACTTGTATGTTCCCATGGAAATCAAAGGAATGTGGCGGGAAAATCAAGAAATTGCTTTTTCCTTTTCAGCAAGTCGCGCACCCCTGTAGAAAGCAGCTTATATCCTGCTTTTTGCTTGTTTGGCAGCTTTACTTCTCCGGGTGAGTAAACATTCCTGAATCTTCTAAAGCAATGACTTGGAGCGGGGAGCTGGCATCTGCAATACAATCGCTTTGCTGGTCTTGAAAGCTTTTGAACAAGGACACAGTGGCGATGGCCACCTTCCGCCTTCCAGTGCTGCCAACCTTCCGTATTTTCCGTATTTGTACGGAAAATCACTCCTTCGTCCGCAGTGAGGAATTTGAGCAAAAATGGTACGGAAAATTGTATAGGATCGATCAGCTAGAGACGCACTAGAGGGCAATCGTTCTCTTCACTTTCTTTGCCCGCTGCTACCACTAGATATGGCATGTTCTGTATTTCTTTCCTTGGCGCTGATAGGTGGAATTCTCTGCCTGTCTCGTGTCGTCAGGTTGAGCATCTATCCGTTTTTGTTCCGCTCTGTAAAGAGCACTTAGGGTTCCCTGTAACAAGACGGCAACGTCTGTAGGGCCTTCCCTATCAAAATAATAAATTCTACTACTACTAGCTACAGGTATGTATGTAGAAGCACGGCAAGCGCCAACTGAGCGATGAATATCCCTGTGCCAAAGCGAGTCTGCCATGCTTCGACTAGATGTAGCACAAAATAACACGTCTCGGTACCAGTCACACATGTTTTGCACTAGCAAATTTTGCCACCGACAAGAATGCGAGTGTCAAAAAAGCACAATACAAGCCAGGGAGTAGTACAATACTCCCTGATAGAAGCAATGCACAAGGCATTTCATTGGTAGTACGGAAAAACGCTGCAAATACGGAAAATCAGAAGTCGCAGTACGCAAAACAGACCCAATTGGTTGGCAGCACTGGCCTTCTACCGTCATCCCAGATATTCATTGCTTCAGGTGTGTGCACGACTTCTTTCTCGATCTCCTCGACAAAATCAAGGTTTGAACTGAAGAAAAAAGCAGTAAGTAAACCACTGACTCCATCGCATGCGCAGGGTGCGCCAGTCCGCCAAAGACTAAGTAAGTACAAAGGTCGAAGGTCATGAATAGCACAAAAGGACAGCAAAAATTGCTGTGCATCCTCGTTGTCATGACGATTCACGTAAACAACAAGTGAGCTATGTGCAGTGTGCACTGAACAAAACTCATGAGCAACTTATACTGGACCGCGCTCGTAGACTCTTAAACGTAGTGTGCAACGGACCTTACCAGTCTGATTATCATTTTAGTCTGAGGGTAAAACAATTCGAAAATGATGTGTTATCTGTATGGTGTTACCTGTATGGTGTTACCTGTGTATGGTGTTATCTGTGTATGGTGTTACTGTTGTTGCACTTATGTTATAGGAAACCACCGGTAGTTCTATGATGGCACATTGGTGCTTGGCAGATCAGAAGTCGACTGATATATACGTTGTGTTCCCCTTGGTGTTTTGTTTGGATGCAGAAATGTGAAGTATGTGTGAGAAGAATGAAAGAGAATGGAAACGGATCCATCTTCCGAGGACCGGTTGACTTGAGCACGGTAATAATATGATATGCTCACTGCACTATTCGCTGTACATGTGTATGTCCGTCCAGCTATACTCACTGTACATGCTACATAGGTATGCCCTCAGTCTACCGTCCTGGACATTGAAATTCGATGGGATGACCGGGGCCGGTGCCCTTGCTGATTTTGGCGCGTACATGCACTGTAGGTCATGTTAGTGCTTAAACGGACACAATTTCTCAGTACTCAAACGTTCTTGACACTAACGAACGAACGAACGAACATTCTTCATAACTCGTCACATTGCGACTCCCCGTGTTGGTGTCTAGCGCCCGTGTTGAATCCTAGTTGTAACAGCACAGCAAAACTAGACGTGACAAGTCCGTGTGGGTTCACTTCCTGTGATCAGTTACACAGAGGATGCCCTCAGCAGCTGCAGTCAAGGACTCGAGGCACGACTTACTTGTGCGGAGTGTGTAGATTCTAGTCATCATTCTACCCTTCACATAACAGCGCTGATGCACGAATGTCACACTTGTACAGACTAGCAGCAGGGAGTATTCAAATATTTGACGACTCCCTGACTAGCACCGTGCCTGTGGGCTGCCTGCGTGTGGCCAGCGAACTGAAAATTTTCAGTTCAAATATTCGTGGTGGTGGTGGTGATGGTGGCGGTGGCGGTGGCTGTCATCATCATTACTGCTAATGCTGCTGCTAATGTTGCTGCTAATGCTGCTGCTAATGTTGCTGCTAATGCTGCTGCTGGTGTTGTTGTTGTGGCGGGTGTAGTCATTGTTGCTGGCACTTCTACTGCTGTTGTAGTTGTGTTTGTCATCGTCACGGCTTCTACAGCTGCGGTTGCGGTGGTTGTCGTCGTCATCGTTTCTAGTCGCGGCTTTAGCTGCTCTTCTTGCTCCAGCTACCGGTAGTCGGTGCTGTGGTTGCTGCTGCTGCTGCTGTTGCTGCTGATGCTGCTGATGCTGCCGTGGTTGCTGCTGCTGTGGTTTCTGCTGCTGCTGCTGCTGCTGCTGCTGCTGCTGCTGCTGCTGCTGACATCACTCTTCCCGTTGTAATTGTTGTCGACGTCCATCGTCTTTGCTGGCGCCTCTCTACTGTAGTGCTGCTGCTGCTGCTGCTGTACCATTAAGTTAGACATGTTCAGGCTTCACCAATGTCAATTGAAATGGCTTGCTTTCTTGTTGCCATAGCGACTATTGGTGCCATTCTGGTACTACTTGTAGCAGGAGTACATGAAAACCAGAGTGTGCAGCTCGGATGGGTTGCTGTCATGGCGGAATTCCGTGATTACATCATTTTAGTGATGTAGTGCGTACAAGCAGGATTCAAGCAGGTCTCTTTCTGCGCAACTGCAGCTCAGTTGTACGCACTACGCCACTTCCCGCCTCAGACCTGCGCCAAATATGATGTAATCACGGAATTCCGGCTTGACAGACACCCATAGTAGAAAATGCCCCGAGCTGCACACTCTGGTTTTCATGTACTCTTGGCAAGTCTTGCTTGTACTATACATGTGGGTTCTTGGCATGATAAGTGTGACCTGACTTGAATGCTGTTGTTCTTGTTGTGTTGTTCTTCATTCTCCAGGCACCGCTCTATTTGGAGAAAGTTCCTTACCCCATGGACTTTGAAACTATCCATGCAAAGCTACGCTATGGCGAGTTTCATTCCGTCGATGACTTTGTTGAAACGATGTATCAAGTATTTCAGAATTGCGACCGCTATAATCCCGTATGTATTCTGTTCCTAAGCAAGTGTGCATATCTACTGTATCAAGTGTGCATAGCTACTGTATTATCTCTATTACATGCGCAGTCTCTTGTAGAAGCCCAGTCTCTATTATGAGCGCACTCCAAGAGGGCTTCCAAGATATACAAGCGCAGTCTCCAGTACATTGTATATGCGCAGGGCTTATAATGGAGAACTGTATGGATCTTGTCCATGCATGTTTGACATCATTAAGTGTCACACACCCTAATGTTGTGGCAAAAGTCTGTGATCTCCGAGGTAAAAAGAACAGACTCCGTGTACCAGGAAGTACAAACCTGCATTCACGATACCTGGTGGGAAGCTTTGTGCTACTGCTACTGGTGTAATGATAAAATGATGATCAATGTACATGTAAACAGATGGTTTAAAAATCATAAGCCCAATCTCTAGTAGAAGCCCAGTCTGGATCTTGCTGCCGTGTCAAGGTGAAATATGGTAGTGTGGTATGCTTTGCATGAGCATAAACTACAGCTTGGTACGGTTCTTTCCACCAGTGTTTCATATCCGTTTTGTCTCCTCCTCCTGTGTCCCTTTTTCTGCACCTCCATGTAAAGGCGTACACTGAGTTTGCAGGCATGGGACGAGCTATGAGAATGGACTTCAACAAGATGCTGAGTCGTCTTGACCTGATCCCATCCGTGTGGCGGAGAGTGCCAGATGACTATGTACCTGACTCCTCGGCCATGATGCCATCATACGCTCACAGCACACACGCTGCTGCTACTTCTTCTACTCCTGCTTTCCCTCTTGCCAGTCGAGATGATGGCAGCGGCAGCGGTGCTTTGGAGCCGGCAAACTCGGCTGCGTTCATGGAGGGTGGCTATCAGTCGGATTATGACGGCACGTTCCAGCAGTCTGACTACCTTCCTGCACTCGATGTGGCGGGTAAGGAACAAGTTACCTGCCACTGTCTGTCTACATGCCATCATGTCATCATGTCACGCACACGCACACACACACACACACACACACACACACACATGTTGTAGTACGTTATTTTGTGTACGTCGTGTGTACGTCATGTTGGTGCATGCGCGTGTTGCTGTGGTGTAAAAAAGCAGTCTTCGTCTCGAGTTCATGATGTCTTCGTCTTGAGTTCATGATGTCTTCGTCTTGAGTTCGTCATGTCTAGTTGTGTTTCTTCGTCGTGTCAATAAACAGTCCTCTAAATGTAGTTATCGTCGTCCCTTTGTATAAGTGTGGAGATGGCACGGGACTGGGAGCAGGTAGAGAAAAGCAAGTTACAACACACACACACACACACACACACACACACACACACACACACACACACACACACACACACACACACACATACAAACACACACACCTGCAATTTTTACTAGCAGTTGATCCATGCAAGGTATCCATCAGGGAGTCATAGCGTGCAGGGAGATATCACGGACGACTGTAGTGCTAAATCCTGGCCCTGGGTTTGGATTGGATTGGATTGGATTTTTATTTATAGTGGTGACTATAACAGACAATTGCCTAATAACAATAGACCCACTCGAGGGAAAGATGCAAAAGATATGAATAATTAATATAATAATAGACTACCGGTATTGGATAGGTGATCATGTTCGCATTTTGCATAGCTGAAAGTCATAATTACTAGCGTGAAAAAGCAAGGCATTGGGGTAACAGTTTCTTAAAACGGGCGGAGTTATCCACACAGCGAGCTAGAGGGTGCAAATCATTCCACAGCTTAGCACATTGGAAGGAAGCGCCATGACGGGCAAAGGCAGTTCTGAGCATGGGCAACTTAAGAGTGCGTGATACAAGGCTGCGCGTTGCAAGACCATTATTTAAACGCTCGAACATTTGACTTAATGTGACACTACAGCGGCCTTCCAAACAGCGCCACGTCAGATACAGTAATTTCTTGCAATACATGGTTGCCAAACGATCTAGACCAAGTCTCGCAAATAAAGGGCTTGATGGGCTACAAAAACCAGTATCGTACACTGAACGCAAAGCTCGCTTTAGCATTCGTTCAAGCCTACCTAACTGGGTTAAGGAAAGGCCAGCAGAAAAACAATTTGATGCATATAGAAAATCTGGCAACACTAGGCACTTTACGAAGGTTTCTCGGCAAGTCAGCGGAATATTGTGTCGATTTCGGAACAGAATACCAATTTTACTGGCTAGTTTGGAGACCATAGAATCAACTTGAGTGCTCCAAGAAAGATCCTGGTCCAAATGTATTCCAAGGTACTTTGCACATGTCACTTGCTTGAGCTGCACTCCATGGCAGTAGACTGCAAATTGGTGGTCAGTAATATGTGGCGTAGACAGGAAGAGCACTTGTGTCTTCCGAGCATTTAGAATTAAATTGCGGTTTGACAGCCAGGTACTAATGGCTGAGACAGCTGCAGACAGGGAGTTGCTAAGCGCATTCTTCTGCGTACCGCAAACATACAATAGAATATCGTCAGCAAATTGAATAACTTTCACACAAAACTCGGAGACAATGGACTGGATCGAACGAACATAGAGTACAAAAAGCAGCGGACCAAGAACAGAGCCCTGGGGAACGCCACACATGCAGGGGAAAGGAGGGCTATAGTTCTCAGCAATGTGCACTATTTGGCGACGATTGGACAAATAGTCGGCAAACCAAACTAATGCTGAACCAGATATGCCAAGCTCAAACAAATCATTAATGAGCACTTGGTGCCTGACCTTGTCAAATGCTTTGGACATATCCACGAGCACAGCACCAGTAATTTGTCCGGCATCGCGAGCGCGAACAAACGTGTCCGTGACGAAAACTAGAGCGTCTTCCGTTGAATGTTGACGTCTAAAGCCAAACTGACAGGGAGGGTACAAATTCTCCTTGTCCAGAAATGAGGATAGTTGTCTATGGACAATTCGTTCTAACAGCTTCGACACAATTGGCAGGAGAGACACAGGGCGATAATTTCCCGGATCTTGAGGATTTCCAGCCTTGAATACCGGCGTGACATGTGCCAACTTCATGCCGTCCGGCACAGAACCAACAGCAAGAGATGCATTAAATATCAATGTTAAGGAGGGAGCTAGCAAATCAGCGCAGGACTTCAGAAGAAATGCGGGTATTCCATCACTGCCTGTCGCTTTGCTGGTGTCCAAGGAACCCAACAGTTTACGCACACAACCTATTGACACCGAACTGAAGGATGTAAAACCTTTAGGTCCCACTGGGCCCTGTGGAAGACACAGTTCAGGTGCTCGTTGTTGATCACTGACAACATCAGCAAATACACACCCAATGTTGCTTGCAGAGCATTGTGGAACGGATTGAACACGTTGTCTTCCGGATAACTCGTTCAAAACCTTCCACGTTTTCCTGGGATTACCTTGAACACTGGTGAACTTAGACTGAAAAAAATTCGTCTTCAATTCACGGTTCATACGAGTCACGATACGCCTGGCTTCTTTAAACGCATCGTAATCAGTCTGGCACTTAGATTGCAGCCATTTCCGATGAGCGTGGTTACGTCGTCGTATCAACAGGAACAAATGTTCATTGACCCATGGTGAATGCTGTCTTGGTCGGGAAGACGCGTGGCGCAATGGAGCATGTGCATCAAGAATGGGCACAACCTTAGTCAGCCACTGTTGCCACATGTCATCGCAGGACCCACGAAGTTCACAGAGGTTGGCGCAAGATATATCCATACGAAGTGATGCCAAGTCCATTCTCTTGAAGTTTCGATAAAGTCGCTGAGAAGGCAATGCTGTCGGCACTGGTTTAACACAAATCTTGGTTGCAATAGCACAGTGGTCGCTGAACGGAACTGGACACACATCAGGCGGGGATATGATTTGAGCTGTACTATAGACATGATCTAATAGAGTGCAGCTCCCTTGCAGCGTTATGCGTGTTGGAGATTTTACAAGTTGATGCAGGCCTAAGCTGGTTGTGATGTCATGCAAGGAAGCATGCTGGGATGTGGGAGATTGACTGACCAGATCAACATTAAAGTCACCACAAAGCAGAATATTCTTGGCTTCTCCCGATGCCTTGTGTA
>NC_088648.1:12033012-12103012 GCF_964019385.1 Sycon ciliatum | reverse complement strand
AATAATTATTAGAGCCAGTTTATCATAGATCGACATTGACCAGAACATTTTGATGCCTATAATTTAATTCTCCCTGCCACGTCGGTATAAATAGCGGTGGGTGTTTTGCCATTTTGTGTAAAATCTGTCAAAATTAATAGGCCCCTCAATGGACGAGGAGGGGGGTCGAGGAGGGCAGTGAATTGCTTCCGCAGGGCCTTTGGATGAGGTCAAGCCGTCTTGCCATCACTAAAGACAATAATGAAGAACAGTAGGTCACGGAATACACTCTTTGAGAACGAAAACATTGCGATGCTATGCCACCGTATGACACAGCCACTAGTTACAATTAATTCAAAAACACTGCTTTCGTAGCATACAATGCAGTCACCACTGCACTGGTCACTGCGATCACAGAACATTGCATTGATGGCCGAATATCCAATACTACAAAAAATTATAGTTTGTGATGGTGTGTCATCATGGTCATTTTCAATTCATTGCATTCCCAACTCATGGTCATTGTTTAACAAAATTGTAAATTTTTACAATTTTGCTAAACAATGACCATGATGACACACCAATTATTTGAGAACACTCTCTCTTCTGAAAGTAGGACAAGACACTTTCCAAAGTGGGATCATTCCCATTTTTGACACAACGGGCACTTCCACTTGCAACAATTTATTAATTTATAGTATTTATTTGGACATAGCTTGCCGGGCCTTTGTAGTAGACGGGGGAGGGGGGCGGGGGGGGGGGGGACTACGCTCGGCCTGGAGCCCGGGGGGGGGGGGATCCCTCTGATCTGCTCAATGAAAATCCAAGATGTTTTGCGTTGAGAGTTTGCTGTTTGAGTTTGAGAACGCAATACCAGTAATGTACATTGATTTAAATTTCAGCATTGTGGAAGTTGCTCCTGTTCTGTCGCAATGGATGCCAATCAGCAACGGCAAGTGGCTGACTTAGAGGTGGAAGTTATGACTGATATGTACAGCAGGTAATATGAAAGCCATTGAAATGAACGAGTCTAGCCATGTACTATTTTTTCGTGTTTCATTTATATAATAGCACGTCTAGTAATGGTTTCCACCAGTCCGGCATGCATGTTTCAATATCAACGTGTTTGTTTCAATGGTTTTGTTCTTGTTTTTCTGAGCATGTGTAACCCACAAAAAGAAAATGTGATAGTTTGTTCACATTTTCTCTAAAGTACACAATTAAAAGTACCGGTAGACGAATATTCGATGTGGAGATAATACTTTAAATAATGCTATGAACGAATGATTTGTGAGTCATCGCTGATACACACATACACACACACACGTACACACACACACACACACACACACACACACACACACACACACACACACGTGCACACTCAATAGTAAAGGAAGGATTTCATGTTCTTGGGTACCTTAAAAATTATCCAAGAACGTTTTCTTGTGATGTTCGTTAGTTGGATTACATCACCATGATCACTGAAAGAACAAGAGAAACAATCGCTTCTGTAAGTCTACAAATTTTCGGCGCGTTTACATGTCGGCTTCCCAGGGCTAAAACACATTTTGGCCGTACTAGTATTTAAATTTCCACTTTGCTGCTGCTGTCTTTTCACACTGTCCCACTAAACCTTGGAAAACAAAATTTTAGCCGCAAGAAATATTCGGTCAAAACTGTCCAGGCCGAAAATAGCCGAAAATAAATATTGAGGCTGGTAGAAGTCGCTAGAACTGGTAGAGCTACATTATTTCTGTACTTGTGCGGACACGAGAGCTACATTATTTCTGTACTTGTGCGGACACGAGAGCTACATTGTTTCTGTACTTGTGCGGACACGAGAGCTGCTTTCCACAAAATATCCTACACTGTACTTTTAAAAATTACCGTTCTACCGAAATGGGTAGATCTGTATTCATAAACTACCATTTACAGCCTTTTTCTTTTTCCAACATCCGCTCTACTCTACTCTACTCTACTCTACACTACTCTACTCTACACTATCAAGTAGTAGACAAAAACGAACGCAGCCTAGGTTGGATACTGGTATCTTAACATACAGTCAGACCTCGCTTATCCGGTCCTCTTTTATCCGGATCCCTCGCCATCTGGAAGAAAATCGCTGGTTACCGATTTACAGCATATGTCATGCATACATACAGTATGTGTGTTCGATTATCCGGTTCCCTCGACTATCCGGATATATTTGTGGAAAACGGATGTGTGCGGTTATGCGAGGTCTGACTGTACTCCATGTTGTGCTGATGTGCTGTTCAATGAAATCCGGTCCGAGTCAATAGCACGCCGGGTGCGTACTGGACTCACACAATCGGATTTCATTGAGCAGGACTGTCTCTACATGTGTGGATGATCAGGATTGGGTAAACTGTACATGTGTGGATGATCAGGATTGGGCAAACTGTACATGTGTGGATGATTAGGATTGGGCAAACTGTACATGTGTGGATGATCAGGATTGGGTAAACTGTACATGTGTGGATGATCAGGATTGGGCAAACTGTACATGTGTGGATGATCAGGATTGGGCAAACTGTACATGTGTGGATGATCAGGATTGGGCAAACTGTACATGTGTGGATGATTAGGATTGGGTAAACTGTACATGTGTGGATGATCAGGATTGGGTAAACTGTACATGTGTGGATGATCAGGATTGGGCAAACTGTACATATGTGGATGATTAGGATTGGGCAAACTGTACATGTGTGGATGATCAGGATTGGGTAAACTGTACATGTGTGGATGATCAGGATTGGGCAAACTGTACATGTGTGGATGATTAGGATTGGGCAAACTGTACATGTGTGGATGATCAGGATTGGGTAAACTGTACATGTGTGGATGATCAGGATTGGGCAAACTGTACATGTGTGGATGATCAGGATTGGGCAAACTGTACATGTGTGGATGATCAGGATTGGGCAAACTGTACATGTGTGGATGATTAGGATTGGGTAAACTGTACATGTGTGGATGATCAGGATTGGGTAAACTGTACATGTGTGGATGATCAGGATTGGGCAAACTGTACATGTGTGGATGATCAGGATTGGGCAAACTGTACATGTGTGGATGATCAGGATTGGGCAAACTGTACATATGTGGATGATTAGGATTGGGCAAACTGTACATGTGTGGATGATCAGGATTGGGTAAACTGAGATGATCAGGATTGGGCAAACTGTACATGTGTGGATGATCAGGATTGGGTAAACTGTACTTGTACATGTGTGGATGATCAGGATTGGGCAAACTGTACATATGTGGATGATCAGGATTGGGCAAACTGTACATGTGTGGATGATCAGGATTGGGCAAACCGTACATATGTGGATGATCAGGATTGGGCAAACTGTACATGTGTGGATGATCAGGATTGGGTAAACTGTACATGTGTGGATGATCAGGATTGGGTAAACTGTACATGTGTGGATGATCAGGATTGGGCAAACTGTACATGTGTGGATGATCAGGATTGGGCAAACTGTACATATGTGGATGATCAGGATTGGTTAAACTGTACATAATATGTGGATGATCAGGATTGGGCAAACTGTACATGTGTGGATGATCAGGATTGGGCAAACTGTACATGTGTGGATGATCAGGATTGGGCAAACTGTACATATGTGGATGATCAGGATTGGGTAAACTGTACATGTGTGGATGATCAGGATTGGGCAAACTGTACATGTGTGGATGATCAGGATTGGGTAAACTGTACATGTGTGGATGATCAGGATTGGGCAAACTGTACATGTGTGGATGATCAGGATTGGGCAAACTGTACATGTGTGGATGATCAGGATTGGGCAAACTGTACATGTGTGGATGATCAGGATTGGGCAAACTGTACATGTGTGGATGATCAGGATTGGGTAAACTGTACATGTGTGGATGATCAGGATTGGGCAAACTGTACATGTGTGGATGATCAGGATTGGGCAAACTGTACATGTGTGGATGATCAGGATTGGGCAAACTGTACATGTGATCTTTCTTCGGCGCTGCAGAAACGCTGGTATATGTCCACCCGCGTTACACAACCCAATCCGCTTCCCAACAGCCATCAAGAACCTGGCTTATACACAACGATATCAACGCAAAACCGAAAGACGAATACTCGGACAACTCATACGCGCGGAATACCATGCCATCCACGCCTCGAAATCCAAGGCCAACAAGCTGCAGGCATCCATGCACCGGAGAAGCGACCAATACCAGCGACTAAATGATCTGGTCAACGCAGCAGCCCATGCCAGCAAGACAAAATGGAAATCATCCTTGAAGCAGAAATTCAAGAGACTAACAGAATCCCGAGAACAACCAGACGGTACACTACTACTGGGACCCGGCTGCGTGCCGAACAGCCCTCAGACCTCGATGCCAGACAACGTCACTGAGAGACACAGGAACCTAACACAGAGAGTCAGTATACTGGGAGATATCAGTGTATCCGAACAGGCAGTGTCGCTTCTAGCAAAAGGCCCAAAATTCGCCATCACACCGAAATTCACCAAGAAAGGACTGCAACAGAAGTTACAGACGGAGATCGCTGTACTCGCATACGGCATTCGATGGAAAGCCGCTGGGGAGAGAACCGGAACCGGTATTGGTGGAACCTTCGACCCTATCAAATCAGAATGTCCGTTCAAGATCAGGAGAAAAGCACCGCCACGGGACATAGACCCAGCCGAGCGATCCATCAAAGGTTTCATCACGGACATGGAGCGCATTATGAGAACGGCGGGGAAATGGCAGAATCCTAAACCCAACATCTCCCACGCAGACCGGCATGCGCTTAAAGAACTACGAGAACGTGAGGACATCGTGGTCACTCGAAGTGATAAAGGAGGCGAGATGGTGATCATGAAGGCGGAGGACATGCAGGAACTGTGCAGGGAGCACCTCGCCGACTCAACAACATATTGCAAGCTTCAGAAAGATCCAACACCGACACTGCGCCTCACCATCAACAAAGCTCTAGAGAAAATTCTCAGAAGCAGAGATTTCCCCAAGATCATCATCAGACGACTCAATACGCCACCCTGCGCAAGAACGCAACGGTTCTACGCACTGCCGAAAACACACAAGAAATCTCTCAAGATTCGCCCAATCGTCTCGGGATCAGGCGGCATTTTCGAAAGACTCGGTTGGATCCTCCATTTCATCTTCAAGCCATTGCTGCTTAACGTGAGCGCCCACATTAGCAGCACGCGGGACCTAATAGCCCAATTTACGAGCAACGAAAACAAACTGAAGAAGAAAATCCCCATCTCATTCGACGTGATCTCGCTGTACACAAACATTGGCATTGAAGAAGGAATCAGCACCGTCCTCGAATACGCGAACCACTTCAAAATCAATACCTACTCCCTCACACCGGTCGACCTAAAAGAGCTACTCGGGCTGATTCTATATAACAACGTGTTCCAACACCCAACCCTTGGAACATTCAAACAGACAAGGGGATTGGCGATGGGCAGCAGACTCAGCGGCACAATAGCTATCATCGTCATGGACCGCTTTGAACAGCGCCACATTTACAGAAACATCTCGCCGCCATTGCCAGTGTTCGTCCGCTATGTAGACGACTCGGGAACCGCAGTTGACACTCCTGCGGAAGCACAATCTCTACTGACCAAACTCAACGGAAAACATCCGACAATCAAGTTTGAACTGGAGTTGCCGGACAAAGATGGTTTCCTACCAATCCTGGATATCAGACTAAAGATTCTTCCTGACGGCAAAGTCACACACAAGCTCTACGTAAAAGAAGCAAACAAAGGGATAACACTACACGCAGATTCCCACCATCCAACGGCGGTTAAGATGGCGGTCATTAACAATGAATACAAACGAGCACAAGACAACAGCACGCCTGAGTTTGCGGAGGAAGCCAGACGCCTCATCTCAGATAAACTTGCAGGGAACGGCTATTCCGCAGAACACATCATCAAAGCGCGAGCCCGAAGAAGAAACACAAGTAAACAAACAAAAGGGAAACAACTGGTATTTAGAATACCGTACATCTCCGACAAGGTTAACGGCCAAGTACGACAGGCACTTAAGAAAAACGGCATAACGGCACGCCTCGTTAACCCTCGACCCCCAACCATCCAAGAACTCACGAAGAAAAAAGGAGAACCGGAAAAATGCAGAATGCGCGAATGCCCTATGTTCAGGAAGAAGTGCACCTGCAGATTTGCCGTGTACGAAGCTACATGCCACCTTTGTCACGAGAGATACGTCGGCTCGACTGGGAGGCAAGTGCACACCCGGGCCCAAGAGCACACAAATGCTGCAAAATCTCATGACAAGAAGTCTGCATTCGGTGTGCACTACGCCAGGGAACACCCGAACGCCACCCCAGAGATTATGTACGAGATTGCTCAGCTCACGGAGAGGGATGAGCTGAGGCTCCGGATCCGTGAGGCATATGCCATTCGCGACAAGAAACCAACTATCAACAGAAGAAAAGAAGATATGGGAACTGGATTCTTGGCATAACTTGCCTACCACCATCCACTATCTGCCAACCCATCCGAAAATGATCGCAATAGAAGAAGAACACCCGCACCCGGTGCTCTCTCCCCCCCCCCCCCCCCCCCCCAAACACACTACACTACCAAAAAGCTTGCAAACGCACACGCATACACACACACACACACACACACCTCTTTGTATATACTGCTGCTATCGCTGATATTATATATATCACTAGATGAATCACAACCTCCTGTTTTAGTCCCACCCACCACCTCAGAATATTCCTGCACCCCTTGCCTATAGCGCACACCTTCTGTCACATCTTCCTTCCACGCATACCAATACTCACTACCTTACTCTTTTTCGCACGCACACACACACACACACACACACACACACACACCTCTTGCCAATTCTACCCACCACATACACGAACACCTATTGCTGATCCACACCCTACCCAGACTCTCTCCCACATTTAACAACCCGACACTTCCGTTACACCACTCCACCTTCTACGCACACCAACACCTTCTACCAACCTACACTTCTACCCGAAGGGTGTACCCCTTCCCACCTGTATCGACCCGCACCTAACCTTCACCATTAACTTAGATACATGTATTTCCCACCTTCACCTTCTCACCTCACCTCATCTCACCACCATCACTCCCTATTAACCCGTGCCACCACCCAAAGCCCTCCATTCTTTATCCACTGACGATGTTGTTCAGAACAACGAAACGTCTGGAGAAGTATCGTAAAAAATTTCTATCGTTATTAAATGTTATCAAATATACCACTCTTTGGTCTAGAAAGAATACCTTTTGATATTACAATGAGAGTGAATAATCAACGGCTTGTCCACCAACTCTTTAAACTGTACATGTGTGGATGATCAGGATTGGGCAAACTGTGCTCATGCACATAGTCATTGCAGGTGTACATTCAGGGGCGTTGGACACGCTACAGTCACGATGGTATTGACCATACCACTATTTGCCCCAAGTACCCCGTGAATCAACAAAATGCACTTACGTGGGCTCTAAATTTCCAAATTTTCGGCTCAGCCACCCCTCCCTCACGCATAAATTGTACTTTAGATGGCTGACCGTACCACACTAAATTACCTTCCGACGCCCCTGAGTTATTACTAAAGCATCTGACCGATGTTGGAGGTGGGTAGGTTGGCCAGCTTCATCCATCGCACATACCGGTATCAGGAGTTGCCTGACAGGATCATCCACCAGTCATGCAGAGCCTGCAGAGAGTGTCAGCATATCGTCAGCATGCCCGTCGGCAAGAGTGGGGGTTATGTACTCTTGCCGTCGATACTTGCCGTAGGCACCCGGCGAATTCTCTTTTTCTATGATTCTGAATGTCTGAATAGCCTTCATGCTTCTAGCACTTGTGGAGCCCAGTGAAAATACTTTTCTATTTCCACAGCTACATGCACAGATATTCTGTTATGATCGATTTGGCTAAGCTGAGGAGCCCAATCACTGTTCATGATTGTTGGCGGTGTGTGTGTGTGTGTGTGTGTGGATGGGGGGGGGGGGGGGGGGGGCAGGGGCAGGGCACCAGCAGCCAAGCCAGATATATCGGTAGAGCCATTATTTGAAATGTTTTACTTGTAGCTGTGTGAGATCTGTACAGTCACACCATGTGTGCGTGTGTCTGTCCGTCTGTGTGTCTGTCTGTGTGTCTGTCTGTGTGTCTGTCTGTGTGTCTGTCTGTGTGTCTGTGTGTCTGTGTGTCTGCCTGTATATGTGTATCTGTCTGTCTGTGTCTCTCTATCTGTTCAGGCTTACACAAGCATGTCATACCAAGTGCATCCCAGCCAAGTACAGAGAAGGAGACATCACAAAGGGAGAGGCGGTGTGTCTTGATCGCTGCGTGGCAAAGTACTTAGAAATCCATGAGAGCATTGGCAAGAAGCTAACCTCAATGTATATGGATGAAGAGGCCATGAAGAGACAGATGCAGGCATCTGGGAAGATGTGAGAAGGGGCACCTCTATGGTGCAATGAGAAGGTGTGTGTTGTTGTTGTTGTTGTTGTTGTTGTTGTTGTTGTTGTTGGCACAATAATCGGTGTGCTCATGTGTTACTACCACTGTATATGCGGCTACTTGCTTTACTTTGTGCACACCCTCTGCCACACTACTGCCACACTACTACCACTCTACTACCACACTACTACCACACTACTGCTGCACTACGTACTTCAAAGTACAGTTGTAAGATGTATGTTTGCATAGCACAGTCTTCTCTTCTGGAATAATAGACAGTCAGGTGTGTAGCCGTCAGTGTTTCCAGTTTGCCGGGAAACCTCCTCCAGTGTGTAGCGCGAGGGGCTGAATTGCGCTCAGACACGCTCGCGATTGTGGCATGCAATCACCGGAAGGGACAAGTATTCATATCCAGGACGTCACATGGTTGCATTTTTCTTCTTTAAAAGTTCTCTTGCATGTTACGTGGTAATGTTACATCCCAGATTGGGCCTCTCAGAAGCTTGGAATTTGGATTTTAAAGATACACATTAAAACTGTTGGCAACTGCCGCAAGAGGGCTCTACCCACCTCAACTCCGCCGTTGGACTACCCTGGACCCTTATCTGAAACCCCCTCACAGGCAGTTTCGGCGACGCACCTGGACAGCCATGTGCTGCTGTATTGTCAATGTTTGTCATAGATAAGACCGGTGTTTCTGCGTTGGCATAATAATAATACTGCACTAGTATTCCTGTTGCAAACGTGAAGCAGTGTGTGGCTTGGTGCTGATGGGCTATTGGTCCCTTTCTTCTGCTGCCTTAGGCCATGCTTAGGATGTGCTACTGTCCACTATGAGACAAACAAGATGTGCGGGACATTGCTCACCAGCACAGCACAGCTACATGTTACTCCAGTGCATCCCAGTGCGGTCTGGCCCGGCTCTCTGAGTGATCATCAACTGGTGGTGGACTTGACCATCTCGCTGAGTACCATGCCTGCACTATGAGTATGACTCGTATCCGTATGCAGTTCTCTGAGAGTGGATATGGCACCTGACACGGTGCTGTGTGACACTGACATGCTGCCATTGTACTACTGCAAGGATTCATTCATGGCAAGGTCTATCAAGGTATGACAAGTCAGTGTCTCTGCTGATACCCGTGCAGCAACGTGTGCTAGCTGGGCTATGGCTGTGCACTGGCTGTTATCAGTATGATACAGTACAGTTCAGCACTAGGCACAAGGCAACGCTAGCTACGGTTACTGCTGCTGCTGCTGTTGTTTGTGCAGTGCTGCACTGTACAAGAACAGTAAGAACAGTAGCATTGTATTCCTGACCAGTGTGTCACCACACTATGCCCTGTTGGTCTTGCATCAACCTTGGGTCTGTCATGCAGATATAGCCACCACGCGTACTGACTATTTATGCTGCCAGTAGGCTGTTCAGCAGTGTGCTGTGTGCTGTGTGCTGGCAGGGTGTTGGAAGGCCTTGCTTCTACTCTGCCGACGCACTGAAGGCACTGCTAAACACGATTGTACATGCTTCACACTCCTCACGTACTGCTTTCCACATCATGATTACATGTTTCATGACTGTGTGGATTGGATAGCAGCGATACCAGTACTGCCATGGCTGCCTGTGAGGAGACTGCTGTTTGTTGCATGTGCTGTGGTGCATACACGGAACTAACATGGTGTGCATAGTGTGCACATTGGGCAATAGTTCCAAAATACTGTAATCACTACTGATCAGTAGTGGGGTAACAATAGAGAGGTTCCGCATAACGTAATTACGTTAGTAAAACACGTAGTCGATCTACGGAAAGTCTTACGTAAACTGCATGCGCATCTGTGTTCCGCCATACGGAGTTTTCAAATCACGTAGCTGCCCTTGGCAACTCCCAACGCGGCAGTGTACGACCAGATCGACCTGGGGAGAGAGTCATAAATTTGTACCCCAATCCACTTACGGATCAGCTACGTTATCAGAGCCCTATCTACGTACTCTACGTAGACAACTTTCCGTAAGTGGAGTGCAAACTCGCAAATTCACGGGTTTTTCCCACCCACTAACCTAAAGTTGCTCACTTTTACGTAGTGCGGAACCTCTCTAATGTAACTGTGATTTCCCCGAACAATTATTCGCTCACACACCAATTCAACAAACGAACGAATCTACTTTTCTCCATCTACCAGTGATGCACTTAAAAGATCGACTTGTGCTTTGAAAAATAGTCCTGATCCTCCAAAATGTAGCTCTCCTCAGACACTGTTGAACTTGATGCAGGTGGGATTACGGAATTATGTATCATCAGCTGCGCAAAATCAATGTATCATTTTCGCCATCTGAGCGCCTACGGTAAATTGGAATAATTCAGTTTTCTTGTCCTCTCTAGCAGCGTTGTTAATCCTGGCGCATGGCATACGGTAGATTATTGCATGTCACGTGAGGGTTGCCTGTACTACAGCCAATGAGCGCTCTTGCTCAGCGGTCTGTATTTCTCGGTATTGCCCGGCAAGTAAGTTATTGCCCGCTCAGTTACATGTACGCGCGCATGCGGACTGTCATTCTTGTACTTTGTGGTTCGTGATCAGATCAAGTGTCTACTGTTCGGAGTTTCAAATTTGAAACACAAAACAGCAACTTGATCTGACTACAAACTACAAAGCACGAGAATGACAGACCACACACGCGCGCATGTAACTGAGCGGACAATAACTTACTTGTTCCAGCCACCTGAACCAGCCGCCTCAGAACTGAGAAGGTGAATGCAACCTTGACATCGATATCGATGCGTTGATGAGCAGCCGACGAACTAGACGAACCAGGGGCGTGCTCGGCCCCCCAACTAGGGGGGGGGGGTGCACGGGAGCCGAGGGGAGCCCCCCCCCGGCAATTTTCTGCAGTTTGTTTGCAACCTTTCTTGAATTTTAGAGCATATTTGCATACATTACAATTGCAATTACCCAGATTGAAAATTTTTGGGGGGTGCACGTGCCCCCCGTGCCCATCGCCGAGCACGCGCCTGCGAACTGAATGCGTTCGAGACGAAGTTGTGGAGCCCATCCCACTTTCAGTTCCTGTTCCTACACGCAGTGCTCAATCACGAACAACAACACCATCGATATCGTAAAGAAATAGAGAATTTCAAAACCACAAACGACGTTTACCACTGAACAAGTGTGTCGGGACTCGGGAGACTGAGAAAGTCGGAAAGGTTTCTCTCCATTTTCTGGAATGTTTGGGTCAAGCATGCAATAAATGATTTACTGCGCCCCGTACGCACTCGTACACGGGCAATACCGGCTTGATACATGACCTCACGGCTGGCGCCGTTCGGTCATGTATCAGCCGGTATTGCCCTTGTACTCGTTTGTACTCGTGCAGTAAATCATACGTCACGCAAGAATGTGCTATACGAACGCAGCCAGATTGCTGAAAAAACAAACAAGATGGTCCCAGGCTATCCCCTTGGAAACAACGTTCTTGGACGCACGACTCGACTGCGTATGTACCAACTTCTATGAAGAGTGTATACTGTGAAGAGTGTATACTGTCAGCCTGAGTATAATCATACTCTTGCTGTTAGTTGTCAGTACCGTAAGAACGGCCATGTTGGTTTTCCGGCTGCTTTCGGGATAGATATGATACATTATGCTGACCTTTCATACAAACTTCCAGTCAACTTGCCCATCATGCTGGCGGCTTATACTGGGCATATAAACCTCATACAAACCCCATATAGACCGCCACCATAGAAACAGGAAGAAGTTGACTGTCAGTTTGTATGACGGTCAGCATAAGTATAATCAAGAGTCCATGTGTTTATGCACTCTTGGTATAATACATCCCACTATGTACTAGTACGCTTGTACGTGAAATATAAACCGACATACAAACCGAGGTTTGTATGATGGTTTATATTTCATGTGCAAGCGTACTGTTGGGTTGTTTTATATACGTACGAATTGTTTCTAAGAACGTCCCATAACCCCTTGGAAACAATGTTCTTGGGCGCACGACTAGACTGCCATTGCAACTTCTGTGAAGAGTGCATACTGTCAGTTGTCAGTAGTGCCGGTACTCTCGGAGTGTGCACAATTTATCCATGCTGATAACTGGGGGTAAAAGTTTGCAGCGACACCCCAGGTTTGAGTACTCTGATCGAATATTGGAGTACTGTTCACCCCCTGAAAATCACATTGTCATGCAGGTTCAGCTTTGGTGAAGAACCATGTTCCGTGAAGTGTAACCTGGTGGTAACTCTACTACTGCAACCAAAAAACGTGGTTCCCATGCAAAATGCAATTTGTGCACTGCACAAACACAGGACATGTTGGGCTGTTGTTAGGAAGATAGTTTTAGTAAATGCAAGAGGTAGGAAAAAAACAGCAAACGCAAATCTCAGCGCAAAGTAGCTCAAATGATGTATAATACGAGTTGTCAACCAAGATAGAGCTGGAGCAAATAGGAGTGAGTGTAGGCAGCAGCAGCAGCACTTGGTGGCAAGCGCAGTTGCCATCACACCAGCTAGAGAAAAGGCAATACAGCAGCAGCAGCAGCAGCAGCAGTGTTGAGTAAATAAAACACTGAACACTGCTGCACTAATAATACTCAACATTGATCAGAGCAGAAGCAACAGCAGCAGCTCTGGACGAGTATTATATGTAGGAGCATTGCTGCTGGCGTCTGCGCAGGAATGAAAAAAACCTGGTACTACACCATCCTAGAAGAAAGAAAGGGTAAGGGAGCAGTGTGCATTTACAGCTCCTCCTTGCCCTTCTTGCTCTTCTTCGACTTCTTGCTCTTCTTCTGTCCATCGACAACAGGGTTACGGGCGTTCTTCTTCAGGTAGGAGACAAAGTCAGAAACCTCGCGACCACCCTCATACTTGACAGGAGCGCCGGCACCAGCCTTTCTGAAGAAGATAGTTGGGAATCTGAGGGACACACAGAACAAGAAGCAACACGTGCAGAAACCAAGTTAATAATAAATTTTACTACAACACACAACTGAACACAAGTATAACAAATCAGCATTACAGGACATGTCAATGCATGAGAAGGTAAATGGGACTACATATCCACCAGAGCATACAGAACAGCAATAATAACTGTTTTATTCACGCCATTATACCACTGAGGTTTAGCAAGTCGAAATTCACGTTCGGATTCGCATGACGCGGACAGGTCATACATGTGTAGAGACAGTACAACGTATTGAATTTATGACTGTCCTGTGACACAAACATCTGCAGAAATTCTGCTGAAGGACCGACTGTTTGCCGACGACCCCAGGAAATTGACCCATTCCACAAACGAAAGAGCAAACGAGGTACTTACACCTGACACCTAACAAGGCCGATGGGCTGGAACTACTACTCAGAATCCCCATATTCCTAAGTGCACATCATGCAGCATTTGGGCTCCACATGCAAAGCTAACATAAAGTGGCTGGTCACAATTTCTCTGGGAATGAATAGCATGGCAAAAACACTACTGAATGGCTTACCCAGAGACACTGTAAGTAGGTGGCACATCATTAGCAGTGGCGTCCATCTTGGCAATGACCAAGCCCTCGCTGTCCTCAAGACGCTCTGCCAACTCCTTGTACTTGGGTTCAAGACTCTTGCAGTGGCCACACCACGGTGCATAGAACTCAATCAGGACATCCTTCTCCGCGTCATTCACCAGCTCATCAAAATTCTTTGCAACAACAACCTACAGCAGAAACGTGTAGAGGCAGGAACAAGTATACAAATACAAAACACCACAGTGTCAATGCAACAACAAGAGCAGAGTACATATCTCCAGTCTTACTGTACTCTACAGTGAAAACACAGCAGGCTGCATGGGTGGAAAGAAAGGGATGTGCATGAAGAGAGCGTACTCAGCACTGGCAGGCAATAAAGAAAACGAAATCTGTCGAACTCCTTCCGTGAAAATAGGTCACAAAAAAGATCTTGCAACTGCCTTCAATACTTTCTAGCACACACACACGCACAGAAAAAAGAGAGGAGAAAAAGAGAGAGAGAGAGAGAGAGAGAGAGTGTGTGTGTGTGTGTGTGTGTGTGTACGTGCACGCAGTACTGGAAGAGGCACACACCTTGACGGCTCCCTGGGTCTCCGGTACATCCTCAGACTTCAGGTAAGCCTCCAGCTCACCATCGACAACCTTCTGGACGAAGGCACGCAGGTTGTCCACGCTGAACAAACCATACACAAAAATGAGACCATGATCACATACAAGCAAAGAACACAGATGATCATACAGTTACAGTTGTGTGTCGCTTATCCGGCGCTCAATCATTCGGCTTGTCGGTACCTGACAGTCGGCACTGTTGGGCGCTGAAAAACTGGGGATCAGCCTCCTAGCCAAGGCCGTTCTTATTTTCATGTACTACAGTCTATGCCCAGTTGAGAGTCACCATGTATACATTGTTATGCTGTGCTTGGTGAAATCCTAGCCTGTTCGTTCCTCAGCTCTCCGTTCTTTGGCACCCGAAAGTACTGTACCGTATATTTACAGCCCGCTTCAAGTGAAGGTTGACAGTGAACATCATAAAGTTGAACACTGCTTTATGTACAAACAAGTCAGCCTATACAGAAATATGGGTCAAGTAGCTTCAGTTATCCAGAATATTCAAGTCTCCCAACAGCGTCCGGTCCAAAAGGCGCCGGATCCATGACATGCAACTGTTCTATGAGTAGTACTTGTACAGCGAACAGAGAACACAACACCAGTGCATAGCTACAGCAAAGGAAGGTAGTCTAGCCTCCACACATAAATCATGATACAAGCCAGTACAGACCACCAATGAGTACATTGATGTGTTTACAAAACCCCAAAGCAAACTGACTAGATGAATGTAGGATGACAAGAACACTAACCTGAACTTGCCGGACATGGGGAACTTCTCCTCCTTCTCACCACGGGCAGCAACAAGAACATCACCAGTGGCTGAGCCGAGGCCAACCTCTTCCAGGGCAGCACGCTGCTCAGCCTTGGATGCAACAGCAAAGTAAGCCTGGTTCTTGAAATCCTTGGCAACCTTCAAGACACGGTTGCGCCAGTAGTTGGATCCTATAAGAAAAGGTTGGACAAAAATAACACTTATTGCCCTGTGTCTGATGGCTATGCCAGTGAGGTAAATAGGTTCTAGAAACGATGAGGGGAAGGAACAATGAACCATGACTCATTGATTACTACACTATACCGTCTCAACAAGCATACAATATGTAGGTGATATATGCATTGGATCTTTGGATGAAGTAAAATGACAATCCATACCATATACGGGAAAGCAGTAAGCTACATGACTAAATAGCCGAGCTGGGACAAGTGTTCACAGGGCCAACAAACAAGTCTCAACTGTGCCAATGATGTAATGAAGGCAGCGCGCCGCGCATCTGGCCCATAGAAAAGAGATCACAGTTGCATACTCTTGTTTATGGACTCTTGCTGCCACTAATAAAGCTACCCAACGCATGCGCTTCCATTGATCATGTGCGTCTTATGCTTGGGTGCAGGTCAAGATTCCAACTTTGAGTGCTGACTTCACTTTCGTTCGTATGGTCTTTCCTTCAAAAATCCATCTAAAACTGGAATATCTGGGCATTCTTCCTAGTACTGGCAACTAGGCTAGCTATCTTACCCTTAGGGTTCTTGACGTAGTCCAAGTCAAAGTAAGCAACGATGAGAGGACGGCGGGTGAAGAATGCCTGAGTGTCGGAGTTGTAGATGCCAACAAGGCCATTGAAGTTCTCCTTGATGAACGACTCCAGACCAGATGGCTTTCCCTTGAAAGTGATTGAGGACTCCTCCAACTTAGAGTGAAGCTTGGGTGGCAAGAAGATGACAACCTCGCTGCACACGAAAAAACAAAAACAAACCAAGAAGCCAGCAGCGAAGTAGAAGTTCAGGATAACTACTATTAACTAGCCATAGTATGTATAACCAATCCACACATACACACACACACACCGGAAAGTACAACGCACACTCTCCAAGCGTCTCTAAAAACAACCGTGACAGTAGCTGGCAAGGAAGAGCTACGAACCCTACCTTCTGCCGCGAGTGTTCAGCAGGTCCTTGTCGTTAGTGTGAGCAAAGCGGAAGCTCTCGCGAAGAGTGTCGGCAACGGCCAAGAATTTGGATTTCAAGTCATCGTCACGAGCAAAGAAGCCAACAACAGATGCCTCGGCATTCTTGGTGAATTTGTCGAAAGCAGCCTGGTCCTTCAGCTCTACACAGTAACATAACAGTCCAGATATGCTCTGTAATTAATACTGGTCGTTTGGACCATACATAAAATGGTGCATACACCTAAGGGAAGTGCTTGAAGAATACTTGGAGTTTTCTGGTAGAGCAATGCACACTATACCTGCCTCTGAGCCTAGAAAAAACTGGTTAGTGCCCCCCCCCCCCCCCCCCCTCCCCGAATCAGAAAAGGTCCACCAGATCAAGGTGCGTATCTGTGGTGTGTACTCCGGGTTGTCACAGGAGTTGAATGAAGTTTGGACCTGGTGCCACGCTAACATCAATGTGGCAGGTGAAACTCTGGTTGTCCATTAGTGGCAGTTAGCCAAACAAAAATGATCTTGGCAGCAATAAAGCTACACGGGTTGTCTAATGACTGGCCAATTTGCTGCGAGTAACAACCCAGCTAAGCTTACAACCATCGCTAACTTGTGTAGCCACAAGACAATTGTTTTTCAGCGGCTATTATAAGGGAAACAAGACAGACCAAGAGTGTTAGGGCCCCTGAACAGCAAAGAAACCGACTCAAACCTACTTTGTACGTAACTCAAAACTCACCAACTGAGCTGGGTCCAACTTGCTTCTGCATATAACTGACAATGCCATCTACAAAAAAAAGATCACAACAACGACGATGAAAGAAGACACTTGAGTCATGAAAGGGGCACATGACATACATGCTAGTGCAGTCTCTAGCATAAGCCTGGGCTAGGTATCAGGGAACGCGCACAATGTGACAAAATACGGCTTGAATATGACGTCTGCAATAGAAGCTGAGGGTTAGGATGGCTTGAAAACGAAAATATAACCAGAATTTATACGGAAATGGAGATATTAATTATGGCATTATAAATACCACATTTAGACAGAATTGGCGACGAGGCTACATGTGCTGCAACTAGCATACTAGAACTGGTGCCAGGAATTACATTTCTTGTGAAGTAGATGACAACAGTTAGTAGTTATCCACACTTACTACAATGGCTACACTGAGCGCATGGGCTTCAGAACAGGGTCACACAACACTTACTCTCTTCCCGGGGACCGCTGTAGTCTCCGGCGATCTTGCCATTGCGGGCAATCTTCAGAGTTGGGTAACCATTGACACCATGTTTGCCGCAGACTTTGGTGTTTTCAATACAGTCGACCTGATGACAAAACAAACATACATGCACAAAGAAATTTTGCTGATAGCTCGTGCGTGTACATGTACCGTAAAAGCCCGCCAAATCTCCCATGTGCCCATCCCTGACTTCTTGTCAAGGAAGTGAGAATCCTCGTATGACTTTGTAAAGTGTGATGCCGTGCCCCTCTGCAGACACGTGCTCGACCCGGTTGGAAATGTACGCAACAGTCCACACCCTCTTGACCAGGGATCGCACAAACCATGGGTTTTGATGGGTCTGTACGCCTCCCTGCTCTTGACCTTTGGTCGGCGTACGAGACGCATACATAGCCTTCGTAGGCGAGTACTTCTTCATGTAGTACCGAATGCGGCAAGTAGGACTCGCCGATCCGCCCCTCCCCACCTGGGCCTACTGGAAGGGTGGCGGAGGTGGGGGCGCTCTGGCGGCATTTTACGGTATACGTACCATGTCGGTCTACTTGCAATTTGGCTCGCACCCCCCCCCCCCCCCGAAATGAATGATGTTCGTTTCAGGGACGACAACGACTATTGCGATGACCCCTAAGTAGTACCAGTATGTTCTTGACCGTGGTCGAGTGTTCCTCGCAAGCCTTATGTTCCACGTGCTGCATATTTATTTACTTCGAGGATCTGTCACATGATGAAATGGATGCGGTGAATGGAGTTTTTATCACTTGTGTCACTAATATCTTCTCACTCCACCACTAGATGAAGTAAAGTTCACACATCCGCTTTACCACCAGCCATACACTTGTGTTGAGAAACAGAACCAGCTTCAAGGAAGTTAGTTTCGCTTGTGCCACTAGGTGTCACAACTATAACCGAGCCACTTCATACACCAAGGTGTATTGCAGAAAAGTGTCAGCATAGTTCAATTTTTCAGGGACATTTAAACCCGGGAACCTTTGCGATCTGGAAACGACCGCGATGGGTGTGAAAAAGCAAAAGAAAGCCGGTGAGAGGCGTAGAATTTTAGTAAAAATAAAAATAAGGACTCCAATCGCAAACATTTCCACGATTTTCCATAAGGAAATTGGCCCCGGCTCGCAAATATCAAACCAAAACCAACCCAAATGTTTCCCGCTTTTCAGTATAAGCAAGAGTGTGGAACTCCAGCTATGGGGTCTGCGACGTTAGAATTTACATCACGTGACAAACCCATACACATTATTTGCACTCTGTACATGGTAGATACAGGGTTGTACTAAACCCTGCTTTGGGTTCAACTAACAATTATGTTTATGTTGCAAGGGCACTCATTCTGGGTAGGCGGACGCAGATTATGCCCGCACGCACCCGATATTATGTTTTTTTGGCATTTCTCGCGGAAATTCGAAAGTATTCTCCAAAAACCTCGAAAAATTCTCAAGAATTCTCCTACTCCATCCAACAAAACCAGCACGAAGTGTGCCTTGCACATGCACTTTAGTAAAAAAGATGGCAGCCAGGCACGTGATCACTGATTTGCACTATTGCTGCATGCAGGATCTACAGATCTACACATGTACGTACGTCCATGGACACGTGCTCGCTCTCTGGCAGGTCAAAATTGACAGAACTCCCCAAAATTCTTCTGAAGGTCAATGGATTTGGCCAAATATCCATAGAATTCCCCTAAAGTTCCCAAAATGTCTGGGAATAACCCGCGCACCTCTATTTTTGGTTGCCGAGTGTGATGAGTGTGTGTGTGTGCATGCACTGTCCTCTCTCTACGATGAGAACATGTCACCAGTGAAGAAGGCCAATGCAGTGACACCGTGTGTGCAGGTTGCCGGTACTTCCCTTATAGTGAGATTAGTATTCGCAAGAAGTGCACGACAAGAAACAACACTATTATTCACAATGAATGGTGTCCATAATCATGATGCCTTAATTAAATATTCTTCCGTGCTAATGATTCTTGGAGAATTTTAAATTTAATGCATTTTGACACTTTATCTGAGAGAATAAGGTCTCCCTCAGAGTGACTCTGCAGTGATGCCATTCTCAACATAACAGTGTAGACTGTACCTTGATGAGTGTTACTGGGGGGTCGTTAGCCTTCAGTCTGGTGGCAGCTCTCTCGTATTCAGGTGCCAATCTCTTACAGTGACCACACCTGTGCCAAAACCCATGATGATTACCATTTTTGGTTAGATGAACGAGAGCTTGGTACGACTTGCAGTTAAACCTCAAACTCACCATGGTGCGAAAAACTCAACAAGTGCCAAATCCGTGTCTTTCAACGCAGAGTCGAATGTGTCGTCGGTCAAATCAAGGACATCACTCTCCTCGGCAAGGGCGAACCCTGCCAACAGAAGCACTGTCAACAATTTCCAAACAGCCATGATGAAGGTCAAACTTGGATGTGAATCAATCGGTCCCAAAGCAGGCGATCTCTTGATCCTGACGACGTGTGAGCCTGCATGCGTACAGCGATTCTTACTTGTCGAACGTGGATTGGCTATCGTGATCCAGTCGAATGCCCCACGTGATCTTGTTCGTCACTAGTCGAGATGCCCGGGGTTCCTGTTCCCGGGGCCGGGCGCGGACGCCGGGCACAGCTGAGAAAGGTCGAATATTTTTGCGAGCCTGGCCGAAACTGGCGAAAATCGCCGAAATTTTTACATGATTGTTTTGTACATTTTTTTGTTTCCTTGCGGGAAAAGCAAACTACCCAAAGTGAAAAACGAGCTGGATCCACTACTGTTCATCTGACAAGAGCTCTTGACTCTTGTTTGGAAGATTGCTCTCCAGGTCTGACGCCAGAAAGTAATTTGTTAACAGTAGGTCACAAATAAACGTGTTTGATACGCGTTGCTTTACGTAACTCGTTGTCTTGCTCCCACACGAGAACTATGGCAGACAGGTCCCCCAGTCCTAGGCCGTATGTGGATGCTTCTGCATCGAAAGATAGCATTCGCTCCGGTAGTGACGACCGTCGTGAACGAAGTCGTAGACACTCATCGCATGACGATCATGGATCACCTGAGCGCAGGTTAGCTGACTTTCTGCATTTTCCTTTTGACAACTACATGTACCCGTATGCAATTTATATCAAGATTTTTATTTTCAAAGGTAGCTCGATCGACCACTCCACCCTGCGCTCTGGGCCGAACCTTTCCACTTGTACATTACTACCATAGCGAGGACAATTGCGTTGAAATTGATATCGAGGAACCTCTAGACAGCTGTTTTGCTCCTTGACGGCACATAAGTCAACGTAGATGTTGAGTGAATAGTGTAATTTACACGAATGAGGCTCTAGTTTAAAAACAAGTTCCAATAAAGCGCAATTGCACCTTTCTAGTGAACTGATACCGTAGAATCCCGCAGATAGGCCACCGGGCTTATCTGTTCCACAAGGACATTTCGGTGGTCTAATACAACAACATGGGCTTATACAGTGAAACCTCGTTAGGATGAACACTGATAAGACAAATGTTTGCTTAAGAAGAACTAGTATTCGTAACTCCATTGGATAAATCACTGTGTATTCACTGGGTATAACATACGGATAAGAAGAACTCCCGTTATTGCGAACAAATATCATCCGTCCCTTGGTGTTCGTCCTAAAGAGGTTTGACTGTATGCGGACACGGGCTTATACGCCGACACCAAAATTGAAAAGAAAGTGAGAAGTACATTGCTGAAAATCACGGTGCTAACAAAATCAACCGATGATTGTATTGAAATGGAAAAAAGTACATGTACTATATACATGGTACGACCTAAGCCCATGGGCTTTTGCAACGAAGCTTCGCGATGTTCGAACTTGGCCTGGGCTTATGCGCGAGCATGGGCTTATTCGCGGGATTCTACAGTATTATGGCATGTGGCCACTGCGAGTGTAGCCAACCAGACAACATGCTCACTGACCTACAGCTAGTACATCAGCATATCGATGTACAATCGTGGCCAAAGAAATCCGGCGCGTGAGCCGAAACCAGCGCCCAGGCACAAGCGGCCCTCGGATGGGTTTTTGAATCGTGCATGATGTAATTGAAATGAAAATGCGACGCCGCATCTGTCTTGGGAGTCGGATTTCTTTGGCCACGAGTGTAGATTGGAATTCTTCACGTGCATACACTACTATGCAGACCAGCGCATGCACAGTTCAATACTGAATGGAGTGAATCTAAATCCAAAGTCGATGTGAAGGTACAACTTGTATGATTGAAATCAGTAATGAAGAAAACAGGGGGTTTGTCAACTGACAACTGCTCTATTTAGTTGCTATTCACAATCTGCGCATGCACTGCATTAAAAATTCTTTATTGTAAGCGAGGGTCCCCGGTTCGAGTCCTGGCGGTGACAGTCAATTTTTTCTTCAGACTTTTCCCGTTTGCATCTTTCCCTCAAACCAGTGAATATTGTGATGTTGGAAATATTATTGACGTTTCGGGCCTGTCACCCATCGTCAGAACGGTTGTGACAATGGGTGATTGGCGCGAAACGTCAATAATAATTTCAGTTGTCAATTGACAAACTCCCTTTTTTCTTCATAATGCAGTTGCATGATGTCCACAGCTTTCTTGGTGAAATCAGTAATGATTGTGGTCATCATGACGCATTACATCGCAGCAGTTTCGGATTCAAGTACATGTAGTACATGTACTACATGTACTACATGTAGTACAATATTTCCACAACGAATGTATGGATAAGTTGTCACTGAAAGCGATTCAGTAGCTAACATAGAGTACATGTATATACAACATAGAGTACATGTATATAGCAGAACGCAAAAGAGGAGTCCGATACCATAGGCGAAAACAAAGACTTGTCCCCAGGTGTGAGATAAGGGGTTGTCACAAAAGTTTTTTGTCGCCCCAAAACGAACATCATTCGTTTGGGGGGGGGGGGGGGGTGCGAGCCAAAATCGCAAGTCGACCGACACTGTACATATGTACTTGTACATGCATGCGATTTTCGTCGTCCAGCATAGCAAGCTGTGTTGGTTTCAGAGAGAGGGGAGGGTCCGAGTACGAAATGAACGATGTTCGTTTCAGAGACGACCAAATACTTTTGCGACGACCCCTAACATGATCGTTAACAGCATTAACCATTCATCGTCTGAATATAATGTATCCAAAACCCATACAACCACCAAATCTGTGCATTGAGCATTGGGCAGCACTCTAGTAGGTTAACCCTTTATTGGCCGGCCCATACATTGATCGAACACCGATGTTCGATGGAGTGGGCATTTTGAAATTATCGTAACTTGGTCAAATCCCGGTCTTTCGGAGAGATCAAAATATGTAGGTCGAAGAGAAAACGCTCAGCTGTCGCCTCGAACAATTTTCAAAGCGATACAAAGAGCGGTTCGTGAGTTATAGCACTCGTAATATTGGTCCCGGGAAATTTGTGCTCGGAGCGCGATGCGTGGGTCAACGGCCGGGATTTTCCCTGCTTGCGTCACCTGTTGACAAGGCTACACCGATTCAACTTCAAAAGCAGGTTCCCGGGAGTCTCTACGAAAATTTTGAGTTTGATACGAGCAACAGGAGTGAAATGGTGGATAGAGATAGATCTCGAGCGTGAGCCCAGCGCTGGTGGGCCTTCCCTGGCTTGCAGCGCTGGGCCAGTGCATCCCGTGGAGTCGAGTGTAGGCTCATTGCGCTCCTCTCGTCAAGGCCTGTCCAGGATGCCCAAGATCGTGGAATTTGTCCAGTGCAAACTAAAGTTACGTCCAATTTAGGTACATGTTTGGCGATTGCGTGGGCTTGTTTGTATTTTAATCGGCCAATAAAGGGCTAAGGTGCAGTGCCTCTGTGCCTTGATTTCGATGTACCTTTGGTTTACATTACACAATTTCTACGATTTGGGGCATCCTGGAAAGGTGTTGACGAGAGGACCACAGTGAGCCTACACTAGCCCCCATAGTGTAAAGTCACAGAAGAGTCATCATCCCAGACACAAAGGAACAACTTGGAACAGGAGATCCTAGTAGTGGGAAGACATTTATTATAGATGGAGAGACAGAGAGAAAGACGAACTAAACGACTACATTGTGAAATGGAGAGAGAGAGAGAGAGATCGTTTGAGAATGAGTACCTAACGATAGGATGCGCTGGCCCAGCGCTGCAAGCCGGGGAAGAATGGAGAGCGAGATACTATATTGTGTGAATGATGAAAGCAAATGGGTGCATGCAGAAAGTGGTTACTGGAAGAGAGTGAATGTTGTTACGTTCTCTGTATGCATGCACACGCCCGGGTTGTGCACACGCCAGGGTTGTGCACACGCCCGGGTTGTGCACATGCCAGGGTTGTGCATACTTACATCGGTCCATTTTCGCTGTCAAGTCAATAATATTGATATTATTATTTTACTTTCGGGGGGGGGGGGGGGGGAGAGGAGAGAGGTTGTAACTAAACTTCTTCGTTCCGTGAAAATTATCAATAATGTCGGATGGCCCCTTATGTAACGTTCAAATGTTCAGATGTTCAAAGTGTTTCTTTCTTTCTTAAAGTTGTGGACTCCTACACTCTGTTCATTACGATGTGATCTGTGCTAATGGCTAGATGTGTGAACTGTTGATGTACATGTATATTTAAAAATGTTATTACGATGTGATCTGTGCTAATGGCTAGATGTGTGAATTGTTGATGTGTTGTTATGTGTAGTCGTTCAAGATCACCTCGCCGATCGCGCAGCCCAATCAGCTCCTCTCGCCGCCGCTCGCGATCAAACTCTCGCTCTCCAAGACGCCGTAGTAGATCGTAAGTACACTCACTCAAACCTCAGCGATTCTAAACTCTGATTGTTGTAACACCTCAGCTCTCCAATTTCGGGCTATCCGAAGGTTATATTTTGTGCAGTCCGTGAAATAACCGTTGGACACCGGACATTTCCCGACCGTTTTCAGTCGTTGTCCGGGCGAAATGTCCGTGCGATGGAAAAAGTGTCCGATCGATTCGAGACGAAAAATACTCATAAAAACGACTGCCTGTACAGCTGTGTGGACGCGCTTGTGCTGCAATCAGAAATGGCGAGTTTAGGCGCTTGTGCTGCAATCAGAAATGGCGAGTTTAGTTAGGGAAGAGAAAAAGGTGGCCCCTTGTGACAAGTGGACTACTGAGCATGACAAGGACCTTTCAACGTCCATTTGGTTGGAGTGTGAGAGATGCAAAGACGATCGCGCAAAGGTGGAGTGCTTAGATACAAGGTTTGTGTGCGGTTCGCCGAGAAAATTTCTTCGTCCAACAATTTCTCGGAGTCCTTCATCGTTAGGTCGAGAAATTTGAAAAAGTCGGCTTTCAAAGACATAAGTAGCGGCAAGAGTATATAAACCAGAGTGTGCAACTGTGCATATCAGATCTGAAACAGCGCAGTCCGTGCACTACGTCACCATGATGGGGTCAGCCAAGCTGCGACTTGCGTACAGCTCAAATTTTCGTGTTTCACAGTCCGGAAATCAGCCAAGCTTGCATGATTTAGACGTCCTGTTTTAGGATTTCGGTGTTTTTGTGTGACTTCGTACGCTGTGTACATGCGCTGGCAAGTAAATTCACCAGGGTATCCATGTAAAAAAACCGAAATCAGGACAAACTCAGTGACCTGCACCACCATGACTGGTTACACAACTTTTCACCGTACCTGTGGCTTACCATGCCGTCAGAAATGACTTACTGTACGAATTGCGCTCCCACAGGAACCATCCCGAGTTGCACACTCTGGTTTATGTACTCTTGGTAGCGGGTATGTCTGGGCATGTCCGACCCATTGAGGAAATGTCAGGACATTGTGTCAGAACGTCCATGATTTCTTATCACATGGCCTGTTGTGGACCCATATCAGATAATGCTTGGGTAAAAGGCTTCAAGTTTACAGTCTTTCTTGCGATTTATTTTATTGTACTCAGTTTAATTCTGCTGGTTATTCTGTCAACTAGAATCACGACATTGTGGTGGTGAGAAAGTTTGATAGATAGCACTGCACATGTACCTCGACTTGTGTGTGTTTGTGTTTGTCTGTATTTGTGTGTGTGTGTGTTTGTGTGTGTGTGTGTGTGTGTGTGTGTGTGTGTGTGTGTGTGTTGCATTTACGTTATTGTTTTGCCCAGGCGCTCCTATCGCAGCCACAGCCGGTCCCCATCGCCTCGCTACAGAACGTATGTGCTCTGCAAAATGTAGTACGAACTTTCGTTCAAAAATGAGCTTGATGAAATGTTCAGTTAACTTTAACCAATAAAAGGGGGGTTTGTCAACTGGCAACCGCTCTATTTAGTTGTTATTCACTCTTTAGATGAAAATTCTTTTATTAAAGATGTCGAAAAAATTATTGACGTTTCGGGCCAGTCACCCATCGTCTGAATAGCAACTAAATAGAGCGGTTGCCAGTTGACACCCTTTTATTTACAATGCAGTTGCATGATGTCCACCACTTTCTGAACTAACTTTAACCAGTCAAGTTCTATTCACAACTTGCACATGTACACAGTAACTTTTAGTTTCCGTGCATTTTTTAACTGACTGAACTCCGGCCCTATTATACTGTTGCGCTCGGTGAAATCTGACCCAAAGTGCAAAACTGGCACCCTGGACCAGTTTATTTTATATCATTGTATGTGTACATGTGTGCATCCAGCCGCGTTTGTACCACTCATGTTTTCTCTAGATCTCATGTGAGACTGAACCTCTCTAATCTCAGCATATCACGACCGTAGCAACCAGTCCGGCATTTACGTATCTTTGATCTGAAAAAGTGACTTATCCTACTCCGAAGTAATTTGTGTATTTAAACACGAGTACTTTTACGAATGTTCTCCTGCTAGTAATATATGCATGTACATGTACATGTATACAGATATGAGTGCTCACTCGTCTCAGAACTCACTTGTTCTCCTGCAAAGAGCCTCCACTATGTATATGCATGATTGTGTTGGTTTCACATAGTACTGTGCCTAGAGAAAATGTCGATTGGCTGCACGTGTGTGTGTGTGTGTGTGTGTTGTGTGTGCTGTGCTTGCTTATGTATGTTTGTCTTGCTGCCTGTGTCTCTGTTGTGCTTGTTGATGCTAGGCGCAGGTCTCGTTCAGCTGACCGCGCTCCGTATCGTGGCCGTGGTGACAGAGTAAGTTTGATTGTGTGATGTACCATACTTCTAGGGTGCACTGTCCTTGCCTGCTAAGTGCTAACTGAAGCCAGTTTATTATATTGTGTGTGTGTTTGTGTGTGCTTCTTTCTCAGACTCCTCCTGACTTTTCTTTCATTCTCCTGGGTGGTTACCAACAGCCAGTGCTTGCCGGAGTATGTGGTGTGATGTGTGTGGGGAAAAAATGGAAAAGACCAAAATTAGGGATTCACTGGCCAGAAAAAGCACCTCATGACTGTGTGGTGTAGATCAGGCTGAATAGTGGCGGTCAATTCTTCAAACTTGCAAGCTGTTGAATGGTGTAATCCCAGCACAATTTGCTGTGACTTCTGCTGCAGTGTCAACTGGTGTATGTGTGCGCGTGTCTGTTTATGCTCGCAGTACAATCCTGAACGGTGCCGATGCCTGGGTGTGTTTGGTTTGAGCTTCATGACCTCTGAGAGAGATCTGGCAGATAAGTTTGGCAAGTATGGACACATCACAGATGTACAGTTGATCTACGACCGACATGTAAGTTTGTGCTCTTCATCGTTTAAAGGTACTTTTATCACAAGAAGAAGAGGATGGATAATTCGTTGTTGACGCTGAATTATTCATCGTCTCTTCTTTTTGTTAGTAGCTCTCTTCTTCGGCATTGAGCCCTCTTTTGAACAGCCTGGAACCTGTCTGTTTTACTGGTGCTTATATCATACAGATGAAATCTGGTGAGAGATTGCCGTTCTTTGGCAGCAAGTATGTGGAACATGCCAGAGTTACCTTGGCTTTAGAGATCACCTACGGTCAAGGACCATGATTGGCCAGTTCAGTTGGTGACGGACTTACCTATACATTCTTTGAGGTTGCGTTTGGTTGGTCACATTCCACAATGGGAATCACTTATCATTCTTGCCCGTTTGTTTGGTCAAATAATTCCGTTAGGTTGGTCCCATTCCAGAATGGGAATCGCTGAGAATGATTCTTTTTGGAGAATGATCTTTCCACCTCACATGCTGGAATGAGCATTTTCATTCCGGAATCAAAAATGATAATGGTTGCCATGAGCCAAACAATGTAGCAACAGGTTTAAGTGCCTCAAATCATGCACTCAAAAATACCTCAACTCTCTCAAGGAAACTAGAGTCGGGTAAAAGAGAAGAGAGCCGCCGTTCCACAACGACATCATGGAATTGTTATGTCAAGTGATTCCTAGTTGATTCTGGCGCGTTTGTTTGGTCAGGTGATTCTTACCAATTCACAATCCAGAATAGTTGTCATTTACATTCTGAAAATACCCAACCAAATGCAACCTGAAAGTATATAACCGATAGTAGTACAGTGTACAGCAGTGCGTAGTCGACTCCCACCGCTGCTTTCGTTTGTGCTGAGCTTAGTTATACCCACAGCTCAGTCACACCCGTTATAGGCGATTCACACAACAACAGGTTAATCCACGTTTACAGGAAAATCACCATGGATCTGCGCGCAACCAAAACTTGTCCACAGGAATCGAAAGTGTCCATGAGCTTTTTGCCCGCGGATGCACTCATCTGCGGGCACTTTTACCATGTTTACAGTTATGAGGCTGTGAGGTCATACTATCGTACGGTAGTCTTGAACCCTGGTTGTTTGGCCCTTTGCCTTTGGGTACTTATTCCAAATCACTACGGCATCACCACAGTGACTCTGTATACTCACCGAATACTCGCGGGAGCTCTGGCCGCCACTCGCGGCCATGTGAACTGCAGACTCACGTTTCACTTCCTGTGTGCACCTGACAAACGTGGATTTGCCTGTCGTGTGAATTGCCTATTAGCAATAATTGACCTCTCCTGGGGTTAAGCCTCTCTTTCCAAGGATAACGTGTACGCTGAGCTGTGCAGCTTTTCATGATTGTGCGTTCTTACTTCTTGCTCTTTGTATAGACCAATCGCTCCCGAGGATTTGGCTTTGTCTACTTCGATAGGGAAGAGGATGCCGCTAAGGTAGGATTTGTTGCCTGCATCTTGATACCGACTTTGCTGCTGCTGCTGCTGCTGCTGTTGCTGCTGCTGCTGTGAAACGACTCTGTTGCCTGCTGCCTGCTGCTGTGAACCGACTCTGCTGCCTGCTACAATGTGTCATGATAATGACCTGGCCTTGGCCCAGCCAGACAAACTTATTGAATTGAATGCTTGCCAGCAGCGTTGCCGACAAGAGATATCAGATCACCCCCCCACCCCCCCACCCCCGCCTCTTCTCCGCAAATCTGCCCTGTTTGACATGGTTGTCAGCTACGAAACTAGTGAACAAGAATTCAGTCAATGATGCTGCCCGGTTCCCTGCTTTACCTGTTGCAATGGCACAATACTCTTCTTTTCTCAACAATTAGCTATGCTCTGTGTAGAGTCACTATAGTGTATATGAGCCAGCACACGCGAAAATCACCCTTAGTGACTTATTTTCAGAAACTGAGATGACAGTGGATAAAGGCAGATGGATTTATGCAGAATTCAATGCAAAAAACGTTTGAAAAAATCTTGAGTAAAACTTAAGTTACGGGGTCTTAGAAGATAGAACATTTTCCCTGATATATCGCACATCACACGAAAACAGAGAATGTTTGAAGTGCGTTTTCTCAGTTTGAAGTGCGTGTCACTAAGGTCGATTTTCGCGTGCGCTGGCTCATATTGCTGCTTGTTGCTCTTGTTCTTGTCAATTCTGCAGGCCAAGGAGCGAACTAACGGAATGGACTTTGATGGTCGGTGTATTCGAGTAGATTTCTCTATCACCAAGCGTCCTCACACTCCCACTCCCGGTGTTTACATGGGAGAGCCCGCAGGGCGACGACGGTGAGTTATTCTCAATTACTGTAAAGGCCGTGCTGTAAAACCGGAAAATTTCGGTGGAGATTTGTTTTCGGTAACTTCGGTACATGCATGCTTTACCTAAAATAAAGCGCGACCTAAAATTCAGCCATGCCATGCCACAGTGTGCAAAATGCATTTTGGATCTGGAAAACTGGTTTACCGAAATTTTCGCGCTACTGAACCGTTGATTTCTGGAAATACGGAAATTATTACACCACCGAAAATTCCCGGTTTACAGTATGTATAACAATGTGCTAAATCTAACAAGTTAACGGGAAGAAATGCTTCGTTAAAATAGAAATCTTTATACAGAAATTGATACTTGTACTGTTGGTAGCGAGTATTGATAGTGAGTGAGAATCGGTACCTTTCGTACACGTAAGTCGGTCAGTTTTAGGAAATCGTTATATGTGGGACTCGTTAGAATAATGGCTTTTACAGTAGTTCTAGGCAGCTGACTCTATGTGCAACTAGTTCTACCAAGAGTACATAAACCAGAGTGTGCAACTCGGGATGGTTCCTGTGGGAGCGTAATTCGTGCAGTACATCATTTCTGACGGCGTGGTAAGCCACAGGTACGGTGAAAAGTTGCGTAACCAGTCATGGTGGTGCAGGTCACTGAGTTTGTCCTGATTTCGGTTTTTTGACACGGATAGCATGGTGAATTTACTTGCCAGCGCATGTACACAGCGTACTAAGTCACACAAGAACACCGAAATCCTAAAACAGGACGTCTAAATCATGCAAGCTTGGTTGATTTCCGGACTGTGAAACACGAAAATTTGAGCTGTACGCAAGTCGCAGCTTGGCTGACCTCATCAGGGTGATGTAGTGCACAAACTGGGCTGTTTCAGATCTGATATGCACAGTTGCACACTCTGGTTTATGTACTCTTGGTTCTACGGGTAGCTGACTCTATGTGCAACTAGTTCGACAGGTAGCTGGCTCTATGCTCAACTAGTTCAAGGTAGCTGACTCTATGTGCAACTAGTTCGACAGGTAGCTGGCTCTATGTGCAACTAGTTCGACAGGTAGCTGACTCTATGTGCAACTAGTTCGACAGGTAGCTGGCTCTATGTGCAACTAGTTCTAGGTAGCCAGAATGCTGCAGCGTAATCCTGGGAATCGCAATCACACTGCACGTGTATCCCGCTGGAATGGCGAGTACATGTCATACTTTTACAAGCTTTGACAAGCTTTTTACATAATCAATCGACATTGGAAAAATTTGATTTCACTCAGTTTGAGTTGGACATCAAAATACACTAGGTAATTCAGTCTGTTGAGATACTGGATCATTGTGTTTTTGCTTGTGCTTGTCGACGGAAAGAATACGATGTCCGGAGTGTTTGGTGCTTGGGTGGCATTCATCTGCTCAGTGATCAGAGTATGCTTCTCGGTCGCAGTCAACGTTTTGCCTGCAGAGCCCGCAAAAATCACCACGAACAGCTCCATGAGCTCCCTCTCCATTGCAGAGTCGAACAAAGATTTCGGCATGATGGAAGAAGTTGGCAGTCTAGTAGTCAAAACTCAAAACTCAAAAGCATGCAGTCAGACTGAAAGAGTAGAGGCTGAATTAGAAAGAAAAGACGGAACATGCGGTGCAAGGATATCAAAAGTGCTCCCGCGTGCCGCCGGAATCTGCATTCCACCGGTCTGCACAGTGGTGAGAAACCTTTTCCGTGGTTACGCTGGCGGGAACGTCACGTGAGCGATTCACCTTGACAACTTTCACATTCCGCTTGCTTTTGTTGTCTAAATAAGGGATTGGGACTACTGTACTATGTATACAACCAAGAGTACATAACCCCCCAGAGTGTGCAACGCCGATCCAGCTCTGCATAGGGTCTTGGTCGAGCGGAATCGGATCTTCTGATGTCATGCGTACACTCCACACCAGCGCAAGGCCGGTCTCGAGGCAGGATACCATTGTTTTTGATCCAAGAGCACCCGCGACTCCCCGGGTTCCCCTCAGATGTGTACAGTATTATGACGCAAAGATCCGATTCCGCTCGACCAAGACCCTATGCAGAGCTAGATCAGGCGTTGCACACTCTGGGGGGTTATGTACTCTTGATACAACTATACTTTATACTACTCAGTTTATACTACTCAGTTTATACTACTCAGTTTATACTGTCTGAGAACACGGAATTATAGCCTGTTATAATGGTTATAATTTATATCACAAATGTTCTGGACTGGACTGAAGCAGAAAGAGGACTCAGAGAAGCACAAAGAGACTAGAGAACTACAAAGAGACTGGAGAGTAAGGCAAGGACTGGGATAATAGAAAGAGACTGAGAGAACCACACTGCGCAAGTGCAGCCTTCCGGGTATATCTAAAGCTGGATCCTTCTTTTGCAACATTGGCGCCTGGCAATGGCTCGAACCCACGACCCATCGTACCCCCCCCCCCGCGAGTAGGTACGGCGTGAGGACACAGCCTGTTGGGGCGGGGGAGCAGTGTAGCAAGAAGGACCCATGAGTGTGTGTGATCCCCGGTAGCCTAATCGGTAGGGCACTGTCCCGGAAAGACAGGAGTGCTGGGTTCGAATCCCGCTCGTGGATCCTTCTTTTGCGACACTTTTTATGCCAGTCTGAACGTGCCCTTAGCGACAGCACATTGTGGACGTCTGCATGGAGCAACAGCTGCTGAGACTGGCAAATCGGTATGGTCAGTTGTGTGTGTGTGTGTGTGCCTGAGGAAGTGCCGGAGCGGTGCTGCTGTCGTTAGAGTCAGCAGCAGCAGGACAGATGTAGTACAAGAGATACAGAGGTCGCTTGAGTTCTGTCTTGTCTGAAGTGACTACGGTTGCCGCCCGTATCTCCATATCCTTGCTCTTATGGAGAGTGACTATGCGACCAAGTCGCCGTGGTCCACGGGGCATGCCATCCTTTATCAGATTCAGTACGACACCGTCAATGGCTGGCTATTCTGAAGCGGTAACGCGTGCCTGCCGGAGCTTCCGAGTATGACTGCTGCGAAGATCAGCCAAGTAGTCATCTCGCCAAGCACGTTCGCTGACCCTTCTTCCAAACAGAGAGGAGATTCTGAGCTGCAGGACCCTTGGAGAGTTGGACCTTCCCTGAGTATCATAATAACGGGGGTTATAATACCCATTCCTGTAGGAGTGACATCCTTTTCAGCTGAAGTAGTAGGGGGAGGGGGGGGGGGGGATCTGGCAGATATTAATTCCTTTGTTCTTTGTGTGTGTATGTGTGTGTGTGTGTGTATGTGTCTTTGTTTGTAGCAGAAGGTCCCCTTCTCCGTACCGCCGGCGTCGATCTCCGTCGTATCGCCGTAGCCGCAGTCCCGATTCGCCCAGATTCAATCGTCGTAGGAGATCACCGTCGGAGGATCGCCATCGCCGCCGTCGCAGTCGCTCACGCTAGTAAGTAGATGTACCGGCCAGCTCTTGCCTGTCTTGCTGCTGCACAGAAAAGCAGCCTTTAGTGGCAAGTGGCCAAGTAAAGAACATGTGACTAAGTTAGAGTTTGCAGCTTCGCATCTTGGGTCCAGATTCGTGTGCAGGGTTCTAGCCAGGTCAAAATAGTAGGGGGGGGGGGGGGGGGGCATGGGAAACACAGTTAACTCGAAACCCATTTTTCCATGTTCCAGAATTGTTTTGCCATGCAAAATGCAACGTACGGAGCAATCCCCGACTTCACCCCCAGACAAATGTGCCTTCATGAACCCTTTAGTACTGACTATCGACTGCATGGCCTGAAAAAACACAAAAGTCGGAAAATGAGTAGGGGGCAGCACGTTTTCACAGGGGGGGGGGGGGGGGGGGGGGGACAGCCCCCCCCCCCCCTTGGCTAGAACCCTGGTGTGCCAAGATCAGGTTCTCTGCGCTGTGACACGCGAAAAGAAAGGCGACGCAGGTCTGCTGTGCTTCTCCTGGATGTAAGCCCAGACCTTGAGGAAACTTCCGCATACGGAGTGGTCATTGGCACTCTCTGCAAGACGTCAAGCCCATGGGTGTGAGTTCTCCAAATGTTCACGGAGCATTCCCTTCATGCTGAGCATCATCTCACTAACTCTTTTCAATTCCAGTCTGTTTTCTCGTAGAAAAGTCCTTTTGAGCGATTGGCAGCTCAATAGGCATGTCTGGGCCACTTATATTTCCTCCCCTAGTCCTCCTACCATGCCTGGAAATAGCAAAACAAACAACCATGGGGTTTTCAACCTTCTTGCTCACACTGAACGGACTTTACGATTCAAGCTGCGTCTGAAAGCTGAGATTCAAGCATGGTGTTTGACGTGCACTGCGCATGCACCGTGTCCCACGGAAATCCCCTAGCAAACGCGCAAGTCGCAAACAACAAAATTCGAATCGATCAGCGAAAGTTGAATTTGCACATTCCGGTCGCTCAGTTTGCCGCCGTTCGGTCATACGTTATCCTATCGCAAAGAACGTTATATACCGGTGAAGCTTAGTTCTAGACCTTTCTAGTTTCTACGCTGTCTCATTTATAGGAATCTATTATTGCTTGACAGAGTTATGACAGTTTTTACACTCATGTATATGCCGCAGTGCTCAGTGTACATTGTACAGTGTAGGCGGAGCGGTAATCGCATCCGTGGCCAATCAGCTCATAGTAAAAAAAAACCGCGAAAAGGCCAATTACTGTTCACCACCAGCAACCCGATCACTGGCCTGGTGTGATCTGATAACTCTCATGAAGAAAGCAATGGAATTTTTAAATAGGCGTTGTGTGTGTGTGTGTGTGTGTGTGTGTGTGCGCGCGCGTGTGTGTTTGTATGTTTATTTTCTCGGCAGATATCACCCCTAAGGTTTTGGCCAGATTCTGCTGGTCCGCTATGTTCAGTGTGTCCGCATCGAAAAGTTCCTGGCATTGCTGTGCGATGATTTCTTGCCAGTACCACCACTGCCACACCAGCAACGGCAGTGATGTGTATATGTGTGCCAGCTGCAGTAGTTAAAGAAGTGTTAGTGGAGATGGCGGTGGTGCTGATAATGCCATAACAGCTGCATCAGCTGCAGAGGTAGTCCAGTCCATGCCTGAGTGCAGTAAACCTTTGAGTATTCCGCTCCAAGATATACAGACATGGTATGCTACGTTTAAGCTGCTCTCTTTCTAGTAGTTAGGTTTTGTACTACCTACATGTACATGTATATGTAATCTAGGTCTGTGTTCGCCTCTGGCCTCTGCCTTCTTTTCTTTCTATGAGTGCCTATAGTTTAGCGTGTGTGTGTGTGTGTATGTGCATGTGTGTGTGGGTGTGTAAGTATGTAAGTGTATTTGGTGATGTTTCTAAGGACTGTGTCTAAGTTTTCTAGTGCTACGTTTTGTTTGGTCAGTTACGGTACATTCCAGAAGGCTCACTCTTCTTATGTGATTATGTGATAGTGTGTTTCAAGTTCTTGAACGGAATGATCACTTGTTGCACCTGATGTCACCGTGTGTATGTGGGTACGTGTATCCGTGGTGGTGGTGGTGGTGATGGCGATGGTGTGTGTGTGTGTGGGTGTGTGTGTGTGTGTGTGTGTGCGTGTGTGTGTGTGTGCATGTCTTCCTGTTTTATGGTGTTCGTTAAGCTGTGTGTTTGCATTTTGCAACCATGATATGGTATGACTGAGGACATTGTATTCTTCCTCTTCCTCTCTCTCTCTTTCTTCCTTTCTTTCCTGCCCCCTGTCTTGTGGATTTTGCTTCTGTGTCTCTCTGAAACTAGCCTCAGTCAGTCAATCAATCAGTCAATCAGTCAATCAATCAGTCAATCAGTCAATCAATCAGTCTATCAATCAATGAGAAAACTAGCAAACGAAAATCAAGTCAGAACACCAGTTCCTGGGTCAGTGCTGTTGCTGCTGCTGCTGGCAAGTTTCAAATCTCAACCTGTCAAGAAAAGAAGCACAGCTCAGTATTCGCTGTTGAGAGGTTTTGCTTTGTGCGGCCTTTTAGCCTAGTTGCTCATCCGCTGTTGTGTGTGTGTGTGTGTGTGTGTGTGTGTGTGTGTGTGTGTGTGTGTGTGTGTGTGTGTGTTCCCACACAATCGAAAGCCGTACAGGTGCAAGCAAGGTTGGAAGGAGAGGGTGATGAATACCGTCTTGTTGGTTCTTCCTTCAGTATCTGCATGTTCTTTTATTGGGGTGGGGGGTATGCTGCAGTTGTGACAATCAGAACAAAGCTCTACACTAGGTTTGCATCGGAAATGACAAAAGCAACCACTCATCTTGGTCTTGTAGCAACTCCAGTTACAGTACACATCCGCTAAAATAGCTATGGCATGTGAAACCAGGACTGATATTCACTTGCTATGCGTGATGGCATGTGAAACTAGTACTTGTGTGCATGGTGCTGGAGGATACTGGACCTTGGCTTGCTGAGTGTTTTCCCTGGCATGCTTGCGTGATGAGGTTTTCAAATGAAATTAGTTGCGGACTGTGAAAGTCTGTCCCTGCGCAGTTTTGCGTAATCGCTTGTCACTCCCATTCTGAGACAAGTTCAGCGTACCCGTCTTGTTGCTTCTGTCATTGTCATCTGCATCACCACTACAGTCTACTGCCGGTGGTGGTTATGCTTTTTGAAACAGCAGAAAGTATCGGTAGTACAAAACACCGTGTTGGCTTTGGCTCCTGCAAAGCATGGCATGCATGATTCTCCCAAACCGACTGAAGCATACTCGTAATTATTGTGAGCCGTACCGGGACGTGCAAAGCAGAAAGCTCTACTCCTGTAAGGGTGCTAGAGTGCCAAGAGCTATGTACTCTTGCTATTGTGCTATAAGGTCATGATGGCTGCATGATAAAAGTGTGGCATGTCTCTTGTGTGCATGTTCAGTGTCTGCTCTAGGATTTCAAACCAACCGGGTACATGTGTACCTGGCACAACCATTGCAACTGGGTCAGAGCCGGGTCAGAGGCGGGTCCGTTCCAGTGCGCTTACTGCATGTACATCAGCCTATGATGAGGGAGTTGTAAATATTTTATGGCTCCCTGATGTATATTGTATTCCCAACCGGGTTACAGGTGACCCGGTGTTCTTTTTCCAAACCGGTCCAAGTACTAGTACCCACCAACCGGGTCGCTGACCCGGCTCTGGAGCGGACACTGATGTGCTCTGGATGGTGCTGTTTGAGAAACTGCTGTTAGCCGTGGCAAGAGAGAGACAGTGAGAGGGAGAGACAGAGGACAGAGAGAGTCCTGTCTCGTCAGTGTGCATGGTGAATGCATTACAGTGCTGGCTGGATGGACGCGGCCTTAGGACAAGATCAGTGAGTCAGCTCCGGGAATAAACCTGGGGAACTTAGGGGAAACACCGACAGATGTGTTATGCTGTACTGTCTGTTCGCTTCCCCACTACGGCGGCAACACGACGACTTCTACAACACAAAAAAAACGAAAATTATAAAAATCCTACCAACCCGTAGAGTAACGAGGGTCCGAACCTGGGTTTTCCCAATACGGTTCAGATGGTCGCAAGACCGGGACTCTGCCAACCGGGTTATGGTTGTAGTCAGGAGCACTACGCGTCCTCGCCTTGTAACATGCTGTCAAAATCGAAAAACTGTTCGCTTCTACTCTGACATGGGGGGGGGGGGGGGGGTTACAAATGAATCCGAATACACAGCCTTGGCAGCATGCAATCACAGCGACAATACTGATGTACTTTTTGTTTTTACATACATGTACAATCTAGCGAGAGCTATGTCGGCCCATGTCCTTAGTCTTCAAGGGTTACTAGCCTATGGTGTAATGCTGATACAGCTGACCGTATACAGATAGCGGAGCAAGATCTTAGTTTGAGGTATATGTGGTACCCTGTTTCCCATTGCGTTGCTCATCCATAGCCATGTATTTGCATCATTGTAATGTACCAACTTTAGAGCGTCAGCGTTTTGTGTCTGAATGTCCAGATTCAGCAATACTGTAAGACATGTTATTCTAACGAGTCACAAATTAACAATCGTCCAAAACTCGTAGGTTAACGAGAAGAAATGTTAACGATCTTGCAGTATTCCGGCATATCCACACACAACATAATTATTATATGAAGCAGTACGGCCTCAACGGATCTTATTATAACGAAGAAATGTCTAGGAATGGGTTTACTCCCACACTGGAGCTCGCGCTATTCCGCCGACTTGACACTTGACTGAAGAAATGTCATCCGTTAAAACGTTAGATTTACTTCCTCATTCTACAGTCAGTATCGCCTATAGCGTTGGTGTTTGATTTTGAGCATTTTATCACTATAAGGGGCCGTCCGTAAATATCGATATTTTTTTAAAGACGATATTTGTTCATTTCTCCCCAGCCCCTCCCTCCCCCCTCAAAACAAACATACACATATTTATGCAAAGCCGCGGATCGATATTTTTTTAATGAAGTGCTATTTCCTCATGAAACGTGACTAGCTGCAACTCTAATGCCACCACGTTGCCACGGTCGCGCAACCTTGCCATGGGCATGGCTATGTTCACGAGGTTGACTTTCACTTCGTGTAGGTCATAAACTACATGTTAGAACTGTGCCCGTCCATAGATAGAGTTCGATATATTTTTCTCAAAGACGAGACGAACAGGCCCCCCCCCCCCCCAAAAAAAAGAATGAATATCTTCTCTAAAAATATATCGATATTACAAATTTTGTGGACGACCCCTAAGCGATATAGTTATGACTATGACCGATACTGCATGTACTGTATGTGAGTGGGGTGTCAAAAGACTCAGCGCACCGTACACATACACATTGCATAGTTGGTTGCAGCGTACATGCTGTGTACTGCTACTGTGAGAAATGCCTGTGCAACCAAGGCTCCTGACACACAATGTCAGCATATCCTCACAATGGAAGTATTTTGGACACCTGATACTACAAGTAGAACTCCCGAAACAACACTGGGCAAACTTTTCACAAAAAAACTTCCTGTTCGCCTCTGACACCACTTGATTTCACATCAATTACTTCAACCGATGCAAAAATAATGTAGTAGAGGTCTTTTGAAAATTGAATTTGATCACTATAGGCGATATATTACTATAGACGATTATTACTACGAAGTAGTGGTTGCGACTTCGGCGATGATTTGTAAGAAATGGTTTGCTCCACACACCGGAGCTCGCGCTATTCCGCCGACTTTACTTGACACTTGACTGACTCACGACTGCCATCCAGAGCACACGAGAAGTCAATCGAACCTTCGACTCGGCAAACCTGCAAGAAAGCACCACTCCCTGCTCAATACACAGTGTTTCGGGGAATTCACCCCTCATCAGTTGAGCTTGAGTAGGCTGAGGAAGATTGTGCCTGAAGAGCACCACTTATATAGTGCTCTCCAGGCACAAACATCACCAGGGATACAAACTTACAGAGACGCTCCGTTTCCAGCGCGACAAACACCTCGTGAACACCAGATAGCAGCGTGAGTCAGTGTCGCTCCTGGACGGTGAGACAGACGTTGAGGACCCTCGGTCATTCGCAACGCTGTCACCTCCAAACCAACTAGTCGCAAGCCCGCACTGGGCACAACACGATTATTACTATACGCGGTAACTGTGTATACTTAGGTATGGCAAATGGAAATGAATTTGAGAAGTTGACCACTATACTCTATAGCCGCCAACCTTATAGGCGATACGTACTGTATATACATGTGCATGTCTTACAGTAGCTGCAAATACGATAATTATGCCATTTTAAAAATACGGTTAGAAATAACTTAAAATAAAACATCATGTTCAATGCTAAGAACGCTATGAAAGTTGGGCACAATCCACTTTCCATTCACGATTGTAAGATCATTCTCATTTCGGGAGCAAGACTTAGTAAGTTAGTATAGCACTTTCATTTGCCACAATTCACAAGATCTGGACCATGTCAAATGAAAGTCGTGGTTTGGCTAGGGGGGGGGGGGGGGGGTGCTGAAAACGACATTTTTTCCCAACATGCTAAAAGCCACTCCGGCATCACCTCCATCTCTCAGAAATGTGGTCTGGTCAATACCAGGGAGCCTAGTAAAATACCTACAAAAAAAATAGTCGCTCATCAATGCATACAGTATTATGCCCGGGGCATTGACTCTGAAACGTTGTGCATTGGCCTTCAATTGAAATATCATTGCTTTGCACGGTTGGAGTGCTCGTGGGATTAAATGCATCTGAAAATTTCCTTACCAGATCTCCTTTAATCGTCACACATTCGTGTCGTTTTCTCATCAGCCGTACGTAGATGTACGTTCACCAATGCCCCTGAGCATTGGCTGTAATGCTGCTCATTGCCTGGGTCACTCACTGCTGAGTAGTTGCATCTGCATGACATAATCACTATTCATCGCCGTCCTTCAACGCAATCTATTATTTTGCTAGGAGTTTATGCTGTGTTTCATCACTTCTGATATCTATGAGGATTCTACCTGGCCCAACAGTCTCACGGTGACTCGTGACTTGCTTCGAGGCCGGTGTGTTACAGTGTTCACGGGTCAAAACTGGGGTCCTGCGTGACAAACGGTTTTCCAAAGGGGAAGTTACAGGCTGAATATAATTCCATATGGATGATGTAGAAGCTGGTGAATGTCTGCCCTCTGCTTGGCATGTTCGGTCAAATAACATTCATGTATATTCATGTACTGCAATTGCAAAGTTCCAGTACATTCCTCTGTTTCCTGACGAATGCCTCCTTAGCTTGAACTAGTTGAAGCCAATCATCCAACTAGGATTCTTCGTTCAATAACTCCTTGCCTTGCATATGTCCGTAGTTCTTCGTCCAACCATCGCCACCGAGAGTCGCCTTCTGAGTTTCTTCCTCTGCTGCTCGGATACCTTGCCACGCCGCAAAGCCAGACCATGCCTCTTTCCAACCATGTCTTGTGCCAACTAGCTCGGTCATCGTTTCCTCTTTGATTGGTTCACGGTTGTGCACTGTCCTCAGTTTCGAGCAGTGCCGCTACTTGAACGGTTGTTCTTGAAAAATCTGAATTAGCTGCCGCCGAGAGTGTGCGATAGCGTCCTCCTTGCCTTGGTCCGTCGGTCTTGTTTCCGTCGCATTCGAACCTGGCTGCGTCATTGCTGTGTCCTAACCGGGCTCAATAGGTACTTATTACTATTATCAGCCTTTTCGTGTTGACATCGCCAAGGAAGCTTGGCTAGTATTTGCTTTTGGCCAAATAGGTACGCTTGTAGGTGTCAGATTAGATAACAATCATTGATAATAATTATTATTATCAGTTCTGGGTAAGTGGAGTGACTGAGAAAGCAATGAGCCTAGAGTTCTCTTGGGATACTGAGGACCCTCCTAGCATTAGCCATGAAAGTATTTTTCAATAGACGCTTGAATTGGGTTGTGGTAGGTCTGCTATAGTATTGAATTATCATCACGGACAATTCCACTGAAAAACTCTAAAATTATAGAAACCGTTCTATTGGGATACTTCAACTAATATCTTCTAGGATGTTTCTCGAGAAAGTGGTGAAGAAACAAGAAAGCGCCCCAAGGGCAAATTCTCTCCTGAAAAAAACCTTCATCTTGTCCAATTACAGCATTCCTGAATTCTCCTCTGTGTCCATGGACAACGTTTTAATTAATCGGATCGGGGCGCTCCGCTAAGCATCTCGGTGTAGAGCTCAGTGATGGTTTGAAGTTCCACGACCACTTCCACACCACCTTCAGGAAGTTCCAGCAACGTGTTAAAATCTGTTATGCTTTATGGGCCGCCATTTACCATCATCATACATTGCTCTCCTGTATAAGTCTTACGTAGATCTACGTCCGGCAATTGAGTATGCCATTCCTGTCTGGTCCCTTAGGATCACATCCGCTCAGTTAGAGTCCCTTGATGTACTCCAGGCTGAGGTTTGCCGGCGACTCCTGAGGTCTGCGAAAATAGACTTTGACAACTTTGAATCAAAATCTAATATATTAATTAATTATTTGTCACTTGGAATCCCTGCAATTTCGCCGTATCTTCATTTCTCTGGTTGTTCTATTTTGAAAAGTACATCAATTTCCACCCAGACTATCTCTCTCGCTTTGCGATTACCATCTCACGTAGTATAAGTATGCCCAAAAAGCTCATTTTTAACTCACATGGCCGAATTTTCTCATGTCTCTTCCTACAGAAAACTGGTGCACTTTGGAATTGTCTCCCACCCCGATTGACAACTTTAGATTCCCTAACAGAATTCAAGGGTCATTTACGTATTTACATTGCAAAGTATCAGTTCGACTGCACTGGTATCCCTTTGATGTGCAATCATTGATTTACATGTACACTGCTTGTACTTTCACTGTATCTTTTGTACAGCATCTCTCTGTTTCCGAACTCATTTTGCACATTTTGCACATTTTCTCTTTTCCCCAACTCCAATGTTCATTGTATATATACACAAATAGGAGATCCCCCCGATATATAGGCGTCAGCCTTTGGGTAATCCTGAAATAAAGATTATTATTATTATATTATTAAGCTCCATCTACTAGTAACTGACAGTCTGTAGCAGCCTTCTCTCTCTCTTGGTGCGCGTAGATCTACTGTCTGTCATGTCTACCGTAGCATGTCTAGTCTTCGTCTGGGATATCTGGAGTCTACAGCACCCAGGCCACGCGATCGTCACGTGTACTAGTACCGTTCGATAGATATGAAGTATGGCATTACCTCTCCGGTTCAAAGTTCATGACCCGCTGCTTCAAATAGACAAATCTAGCGGTAGGTCGAAAAGCGCTAGCGAGTAGCGGGCTATGTAGAAGTAGCAGCAGCCTTCCGAAATTCCACACGTTCCCCTGTAGATCTAGAATTGGCGCTAATTCTCGGGTGCAGGCGTTTCCTGCTTGATGTTCGCCTATACATTTGAATGGCTCCAGACATGGCATGAAGCGTGACCTCTTCGCTGATTGGCCAGTTCAGCGCCTTTCTCAGAAGAGAGCATTCAGCTGCTTGCAGGGCCAGCGTTGCTGTTGTCTCGTTCTTGCAGTCATTCGTTTACATCTTCTTGTTGAGAAGACTGTTCTTCTTCCTCCCGTCCTCCAACCACGCGTGATTTCTCCAACTGGATTGGAAGGCCACTGGCGGGTCAGTGTACATTGAGAGCAGAAACGTAGTTTGCGTAGCCATAGTTAGCTGTCTCTTGTTGGGAGGTGAATGCAGTGTGAGCTGGTCAAAGCCGCACAGCGACTCGGCAAATTCGGAAGAGCACTCGCTCGCTAACATGTACGTCTTCCCATAGCTAGCTGTGGAACAGCACGCTAAGGAGAAGTAGGAAGGGCACACCATATCTTCACTCGTCTTGGATCAACCCATCATGAAGTACAGTCCGAAACAAAGTAAGTTGCCCTGTACCATTGCCAATGGACGGATAGTTGTTGTCTTCGCACAGTGCTTACGACTGGTAACGAATCCACCATATTCTTTCTCCTTCATGTTGTCTTCCTAGGGTCCAAGAGCGTGCTCTAGTTATTCACTATAGCGAGTGTAGCTAGCTCTGGTAAGACATCACTCCTCCACCTTGGCGGTATTCTATTATTCAGTATCACCTGCCGTTCCGTCGCATATCATTCGTTCACAAGTCACTGTTATGGCTGGCCGTGAGGATCGCCCAGCACATGCAGAGGTACGTTATGAGAATTCCTTTACCGTGTGTTTCCCAGGATGCATGTGTGCACTGGTGCACTAGTCCACGAATCGCTCATCGCCATTGTTGTGCAATTTGGTTTCTTTGCGTTTGTGTTCACGGCCATTGTGAATACTGTCTGCTGGGCATTCGACTTCGTGTTCAGTAGTTCAAGGACCGAGAGGCGCGTGTGCCGGGTGCCCTCCATCCCAAGCATAATGTTTGCTAAGTGAGGTCAGGGTTCAAAGTTCATGCACCCTCCTCTCCTTCTCTCTCATCGGTGCTTTTCATACTGTATACTGGGAAGTAACCATACATGTAGCACTGTATAACTCGGCGTCTCGCTATATTCGTTAGGGGGCACGAAATAACTAAAGTTTGTACCAAATTTATAGAAAAGGACCAAGGAACTACAAGTTCCGCTATAATGTTCACTAACACCACGAGTTCCTAAACAATCAGCTCATGCGATATCATTGCACGACAATGACCGACGGTACTGACGTTCTACTGGAAGGCTGTTGGAGTGCGCATCCAACATGTGCTGAGAGCTGTTAGCCAGTTGTAGAACGTCAGTACCGTCGGGTCAGTGTCATGCAATGTTATCGCATGAGCTGATTGTTTAGTAACTCGTGGTGTTAGTGGACATTATAGCGTAACTTGCAGTTCCTTTCTTTTTCTATAAATTAATCCTTGGCTCTCCATCCGAGTCCATGTTTGTACCAAACTAAAGTTTCTTTTCTGAACGTTCGGGGTGACAGACTTCGACCAAAACGAAATAGAGTAGACCTACGTAACGAACGTGCTGGTGGAGTGATCTAACGAAAGATTTCGTAAACGAACGTGCTGGTGGAGTGATCTAACGAAAGATTTCGTAAACGAACGTGCTGGTGGAGTGATCTAACGAAAGATTTCGTAAACGAACGTGCTGGTGGAGTGATCTAACGAAAGATTTCGTAAACGAAAATGTGCACTTATACGGTAGTTAGCTGCTGTCGTTCAAAACTTCGCCCAATGCCCTCCCTGGGATATGTCTTGTTCCTGGCCCAATGCCCTCCCTCGGATATGTCTTGTTCCTGGCCCAATGCCCTCCCTCGGATCTGTCTTGTTCCTGGCCCAATGCTCTCCCTCGGATCTGTCTTGTTCCTGGCAGAGAAACTGCTCTGCTACCCACCTCTGCTCTCCGGCTGCGGCGGGAAAGACACCGGATGCGCAACGAGTGGCTCAATCAAAGCGCTCTTGGAGACTCTAACGCACGCTAATGCACGCTAACGTGGTGTCCAGTGGCATCACTACTCTCGAGTAAAGTGCATGTGTCACCAACAGCCTTCATACAGCGTCATGTGTTCATGTAAGTATGGTGTTCATGCGTGTGGTGAATGTGTTCTACTGACCAGTTTGCTGCATGGCATCGATCTGTGGTATTTCTGATCAATGCACTGCCTGACTACACAGTGCAGTGTTCATCAGAGAACTGATGTATGACTTGTCCCAGGCACTGCCCAAGAACTGATGTATGACTTGTCCCAGGCACTACCCAAGAACTGATGTATGACTTGTCCCAGGCACTACCCAAGAACTGATGTATGACTTGTCCCAGGCACTACCCAAGTCTCTCCTTGTGGCAGTTGACAGTTTGTGCAAGCGTTAGAACCCTCCATACTCCTATCAGATAATGCCTTCAGATGCCCGTCACAAATTCGAATCAGTTGCAGTACTCTATTGGAGACAACACCGCTTGCACAGTAGGAAAAAAAACTGCACATATCAAGCTCTCAACCACCAGCACCAGGGCACCAGGGCTCGATGATTTCACAAAACCGGTTCACATGCATTCTCGTCCAGCGAGTATCCGTTAACAGTTACCAGACTCGTAGTTCTTTCGCAGACGAACGTTCTTTTGTTTGTCAATAGACATTCATTGGCATTTCATGGATATCCCGAAACTGCACACTCTAGTTAGGTATGATCTTATGATTTCGATATTTCTCATAATTTCCTAAACTGACGACATCTGATCCGCTAATCCAAAGCTAAATCTAAACCAGTAGACGGATATCTGTGCAACGTCTATTCGTGAAAGGCGCTTGAAAGTCACATTTCAGACAAGACATAACACAAATTTCGTTGTACTTTTAAATTCGCCATTGCTAAAGGCACGTTGAACATGAAACCGTCGAATAAATAGGGGTTTTCCCTTGCACAAACTCATGTCAACAGGACTAGCAGAGGCAGTTATGGATTGATCTGGCCATACCATAATCCTTCATACAGTTTGTGTAAGACTTGGCGGCTACACAGGACCTCCTTTGCAGTACACTGAATGGGTTGGTGGCCAGGCAGTTGGGTCAGCCATGGCCTGACCAACCGGACCAGTTCAGCCAATGGTGGCACTACTTTCAACATACTTGTGAAGTCAGTCATTTGTCTCGCTATTGAGTCGGTTCACCAAGGATTTCCCAGTTATTGCATGCCAGCGAGTGAAGTGATTGGTCTTATGTGTTCTCTTGTGTCTGCCATGTGTGTACGAGCACGTGTGAGTTCCTTTGCCCAGAACTGACACATACCGACTGGCAGTGTTGCTGCTATGTGGAATACATTGTTGCATCAGCAAGGACACGAGTTCGTTGATTGCTACCAGCAGCAATGGTTGAACATCTGCCGTACCCTGTTGCTAAGTATAAATGCATTGTTCTTAGCGGTAGATTGTCACCCTTACCACTCACAGCCTTGCCACTCACAGCCTTGCCACTCACAGCCTTGCCACTCACAGCCTTGCCACTCACAGCCTTGCCTCGTAATGCAGACTTGGTGGTGGGGGGTAAGAGCTGTGTGGAAAGGATTAGAACACGATCGTATGATACGGATTATGAGAGACATCGGAACCCAGATGGCAATGTTAGCTCGTTGTGGTCTTCCTCAACTTTTGGTGGAAATGTTCAGTGAGTGTCCCAGGGAGTAAGCTTTTGTGTGAAACTGGACAGAACCTTTTTAAAAGACCTGGCCCAGCATTGTTGTGAGCTATCATGGATATGCCTGGGGAAGGGGAGAGGATACTCTTTGGGATGTAAGGCATACATGCAGTTGAGTGCACATTTTATTTTCAAACATAGGACTGCCAATGCTCCATTGTACAACCATCCACTAAAGGTATTTTATTCACAGTGCTGAACCAAGGAGAAAGCGCATCCTACCATACACTGCATCAGGATCCTCTTTCTTTGTTTGCGTGCGTGCGCGTGTGTGTGTGTGTGTGTGTATGTGCGGACGCGGATGTGTCTGTTTTCTGGATTCTTTCTTTTCTTTCAGATACTATTGCACATCTTCCGAGGAAAACTTCTGAGGGGTAGGGGGTGTGACAGGTGTTCCGTTCCATCCCGGGGGGGGGAGGGAGGCAGGCAGTGTGCTGGTGACTCCATGAAAGCTGCTTCTCCGAAACACGGAGTATGCAGCAAAGCATTTTGCAATGTTCGAATGCAAATGATTGAGGTTAAAAACGTGTTTCCTTAGCAACAAGTGCGGGAATTGTGACAATGCGGAGGTACTTGAAATGTATCGAAATTGGAGAATTTCAACAAATTGCAGCATCCGTAGAAATTTATGTGATTTGCAACCAAAAAGTGCGGGAATTGCGACAATGCGGAGATACTTGAAAAGTATCGAAATCAGAGAATTTCAACAAATTGCAGCGTCCGTAGAAATGTATGCGATTTGCAACCGAATCCTTTCCTACTGCTCGATAATGACCACGACAAGGACGGTGCCAGCAGGTAAAGTACTAGACTGTGTGTGTGTGTGTGTATGTGTTAGCATACCATCACGTGTATGTGTGTTAGCATACCATCACGTGACCCTCTTCACAACAAATCCCAGTAGTTGACTCGGGTGCAATGTTATCGCATGAGATGATTGTTTAGTAACCGGTGGTGTCAGTGGACATTATAGCATAACTTTTAGATTCTTGGTCCTTTTTTGTTTTCTATAAATCCCAGTAGTATTCAGATTATTACCTTCCCACGGTATATCAGAAAGAATTTCGTTCCATGGACATGCACTTTGGGTGATACTAACAACCTCACTTCGAATATTCACGCATGATTTTCTTCACATTTTTTACACAGATACTATGCACTGTTGCCAAGAAACTCAGTGCTGTCAAACAATTACCAGCCTTGACTGAAGAAGCGGCTGGATGAACTAACTCCCAACACTTTCCCTCAATAATTTCAAAACTGCACTGACACTGTTGTCATCTTATTCAAAACTGCCGCTTCACACTATTACCATTTAGTTCATACCTAATCTGTATCAAGCTATCACTAGCTATTCTTGCATTTTCACCAAATATTTCACTACCTCAATTAAGTGCTGCTTCTGCTGCATTTCTTTCTGCTGCTTTTGCTGCTTTCACTGCTTTTTCTGCTTTCCATGCTGCCTTTCATGCTGCCTTTGCTGCGTTTCGTGCTGCTTTTGCTGCTTTTCGTGCTGCTTCCGCTGCTTTTCGTGCTGCTTCCGCTGCTTTTCATGCTGCTTTTCATGCTGCTTTTCATGCTGCTTCCGCTGCTTTTCGTGCTGCTTTTGCTGCTTCCGCTGCTTTTTGTGCTGCTTTCGCTGCTTTTCGTGCTGCTTTTCGTGCTGCTTTGCATGCTGCTGTTCATGCTGCTTTTGCTGCTTCCGCTGCTTTTGCTGCGTTTCGTACTGCTTTTGCTGCTTTTCATGCTGCTACCGCTGCTTTTCGTGCTGCTTCTGCTGCTTTTCGTGCTGCTTTAGCTGCTTTTCATGCTGCTATTGCTGCTTTTCGTGCTGCTTTCGCTGCTTTACATGCTGCTGTTCATGCTGCTTTTGCTGCGTTTCGTGCTGCTTTTGCTGCTACCGCTGCTTTTCGTGCTGCTTTTGCTGCTTCCGCTGCTTTTGCTGCTTTTCGTGCTGCTTTTGCTGCTTTCGCTGCTTTTTGTGCTGCTTTTCATGCTGCTTTCGCTGCTTTACATGCTGCTGTTCATGCTGCTTCCGCTGCTTTTTATGCTGCGTTTCGTGCTGCTTTAGCTGCTTTTCATGCTGCTACCGCTGCTTTTCGTGCTGCTTTCGCTGCTTTACATGCTGCTGTTCATGCAGCTTTTGCTGCTTCCGCTGCTTTTTATGCTGCTTTTGCTGCGTTTCGTGCTGCTTTTGCTGCTACCGCTGCTTTTCGTGCTGCTTTTGCTGCTACCGCTGCTTTTGCTGCTTCCGCTGCTTTTGCTGCTTTTCGTGCTGCTTCCGCTGCTTTTCGTGCTGCTTTAGCTGCTTTTCATGCTGCTTTTGCTGCTTTTCGTGCTGCTTTCGCTGCTTTACATGCTGCTGTTCATGCTGCTTTTGCTGCGTTTCGTGCTGCTTTTGCTGCTACCGCTGCTTTTCGTGCTGCTTTTGCTGCTTCCGCTGCTTTTGCTGCTTTTCGTGCTGCTTTTGCTGCTTTCGCTGCTTTTTGTGCTGCTTTTCATGCTGCTTTCGCTGCTTTACATGCTGCTGTTCATGCTGCTTCCGCTGCTTTTTATGCTGCGTTTCGTGCTGCTTTAGCTGCTTTTCATGCTGCTACCGCTGCTTTTCGTGCTGCTTTCGCTGCTTTACATGCTGCTGTTCATGCAGCTTTTGCTGCTTCCGCTGCTTTTTATGCTGCTTTTGCTGCTACCGCTGCTTTTCGTGCTGCTTTTGCTGCTACCGCTGCTTTTGCTGCTTTTGCTGCTTTTGCTGCTTTTCGTGCTGCTTTCGCTGTTTTTTGTGCTGCTTTCGCTGCTTTTCATGCTGCTTTCGCTGCTTTACATGCTGCTGTTCATGCTGCTTCCGCTGCTTTTTATGCTGCGCTTCGTGCTGCTTTTGCTGCTTTTCATGCTGCTACCGCTGCTTTTCGTGCTGCTTTTGCTGCTTCCGCTGCTTTTCGTGCTGCTTTCGCTGCTTTTCATGCTGCTTTTGCTGCTTTTCATGCTGCTTTTTGTGCTGCTTTCGCTGCTTTTTGTGCTGCTTTCGCTGCTTTTCGTGCTGCTTTTGCTGCTTTCGCTGCTTTACATGCTGCTGTTCATGCTGCTGTTCATGCTGCTTCCGCTGCTTTTGCTGCGGTTCGTGCTGCTTTTCATGCTGCTTTTGCTGCGTTTCGTGCTGCTTTTGCTGCCACCGCTGCGTTTCATGCTGCTTTTGCTGCTGTTCATGCTGCTTTTGCTGCGTTTCGTGCTGCTTTTGCAGCTACCGCTGCTTTTCGTCCTGCTTTTCATGCTGCTTTTGCTGCCTCCGCTGCTTTTGCTGCTCCTCCTCTCACTGTCACCCAACACCACCATCATTATCACCATCACCATCACCACCACCACCACCACCACCACCATCATCACCATCACCACCACATCACCACCACCATCACCACCACCACCACCACCACCACCACCACCACCACCACCACCATCATCATAATCATCACTTCCATGACCACCGCCGCCACCGCCATCATCCTCACTTTCATCAGCAAACCTCCCACTCCATCGCCAAGACCTCCTCTACTGCCAGCTGCAACATATCGTCCAAATGCACAAGGGATGTGGTCAGCATAACCTTGGCAGCTTGTCCATCACAAGCACAATACTAAACATGTCAGTGGATTAGTCAACGCTTCAGTAGCATATCCTTCCGGTGGTCTTGTGCAGATCAACCAGCATATCCTGCAACGAGTTAACCAGCACTGCCGTACCATACCCTGCAATGGGACAACCAGCACGGCCATACCATACCCTGCAATGGGACAACCAGCACGGCCGTACCATACCCTGCAATGGGACAACCAGCACGGCCATACCATACCCTGCAATGGGACAACCAGCACGGCCGTACCATACCCTGCAATGGGACAACCAGCACTGCCGTACCATACCCTGCAATGGGACAACCAGCACGGCCGTACCATACCCTGCAATGGGATGACCAGCACGGCCGTACCATACCCTGCAATGGGACAACCAGCACGGCCATACCATACTCTGCAATGGGACAACCAGCACGGCCATACCATACCCTGCAATGGGACAACCAGTACGGCCGTACCATACCCTGCAATGGGACAACCAGCACTGCCGTACCATACCCTGCAATAGGACAACCAGCACGACCGTACCAAACCCTGCAATGGGACAACCAGCACGGCCGTACCATACCCTGCAATGGGACAACCAGCACGGCCGTACCATACCCTGCAATGGGACAACCAGCACTGCCGTACCATACCCTGCAATGGGACAACCAGCACTGCCGTACCATACCCTGCAATGGGACAACCAGCACGACCGTACCATACCGTGCAATGGGACAACCAGCACGGCCGTACCATACCCTGCAATGGGACAACCAGCACGGCCGTACTATACCCTGCAATGGGACAATCAGCACGGCCGTACCATACCCTGCAATGGGACAACCAGCACTACCGTACCATACCCTGCAATGGGACAACCAGCATGGCCGTACCATACCCTGCAATGGGACAATCAGCACGGCCGTACCATACCCTGCAATGGGACAACCAGCACTGCCGTACCATACCCTGCAATGGGACAACCAGCACGGCCGTACCATACCCTGCAATGGGACAACCAGTGCTATGCTGCTACCAGCATTAGCGGACGTAATCAGCAACGCTAAGCTACTATGAGCATCACCGGCAGGTCAGCCGGTGCTACGTCGCAGTCAGCGTTCTACCAGCGCTACGCTACTAACAGCAAAAGCAGGTCAATAAGTGCTACGCTACGTACAGTGTCAGTGGGACAACTGATGCTTTGCTACTACCAGCACCAGTTGGGTCATCATCCAGTGCTATAATATTACCAGTATCAGCAAGTCAACACACTCTAAGCTTCTACCAGCATCGGTGGGCCAACCAGCGCTTTGCAACTACCAAAATCAGTGGATCAGCCAGAGACTTGGTTCTGCCACCATCAGGAGGTCATTGAGCACGACGCTGTTACAAGCACTGGCGATTCAGCTAACACTATGATAGTATGTGCAATGGCAGGTCAACTAAACCTACGTTACAACAAGCGTCAGCTGATCAACTAGTGCCATGCTGCTGACGGCATCAGTCAGTTGACTAGCTCTACTCAATTGCCTAAACCGGCATCATCATTGGTGGGTGAACTATCGCAAGGCTAATACCAGCATCAGCAGATCAACGAGAGGTATGCTGTTGTAAGCATCGGCGGTTCAACACCCACCACTCTACAACCAGTATCCGTAGATCACCCAGCGCTACGTTGATACCAGCATAGGTGGGTCAAGTATACCTCTGCAATTGCAATCATTGGCAGGTCAACCAGTACTATGCAATTGCAATCATTGGCAGGTCAACCAGTACTACGCAATTAATAGCACCAGCAGGTCAGGCAGCGCTACGTGGCTTCCATCACCCGTGATGCAACAACGAGCATCGACTAGTCCACCAATGCTCTGCTGCTACAAGCATATGTGATTCAACTAACATAGGTGGTTCAACTAGCATCTGTGATTCAACTAGCATAGGTGGGTCAACTAATGCTTCACTACAATGACATTGGTAGGTCAACCAGCTCTACGCTACTGCCAACATCGGTGGGTCAACTAGTGCTCGATTCTATCAACCATGATCTACAGATCAACGAGCGTCTTGTTATTATCAACATCAGTTCAAGCAGCCAGAATCCGTTACCAACATTGGCTAGTCAGCCAGCGCTATGCTACCGCTCGCATCGGTAGGCCAAATACGCTCTGCTACCGACAGAAGCATTGATCCAGCCAGCACCAAACTACAACCCGTGTCTGCAGGTCTACCAGCACTATGCTACAGCCAACATCGGTAGGTCTACCGGCGCTATGCTACAGCCAACATCGGTAGGTCTACCGGCGCTATGCTACAGCCAACATCGGTAGGTTAACTGGTGGTATGCTACAGCCAACATTTGCCAGGTCAAACAGTGCTATGTTACAGCCAAAATCAGCAGGTCAAACAGCGCTATGCCTCTGCCGGCATCGGCAGGTCAAACAGCGCTACGCTACAGCCAACATCGGCAGGTCAAACAGCGCTATGCTACAGCAAACATCGGCAGGTCAACTCGCGTTATGCTACAGCCAACAACGGCAGGTCAAACAGCGCTATGCTACAACCACCATTTGCAGGTCAAATAGCGCTATGCTGCAGTGGCAGGTCAAATAGCGCTATGCTACAGCCAGCATAGGCAGGTCAAACAGCGCTAACCTTCAGCCACCATCAGCAGGTCAAACAGTGCTATGCTACAACCAATATCGGCAGGTCAAACAGCGCAATGCTTCTGCCAACCTCGGCAGGTCAAAGAGCGCTATGCCTCTGCCGACATCGGCAAGTGAAACCGCGCTATACTACAGCCAGCATCGGCAGCCCAAACAGCGCTATGCCACAGACAACATAGGCAGGTCAAACAGTGCTATGCTACGACCAAAATTGGCAGGCCAAACAGCGCTATGCAACATCAAGCATCGGCAGGTCAAACAGCGCTATTCTTCAGCCATCATCGACAGGTCAAACAGCGTTATGCTACAGCCAATATCGGCAGGCCCAACAGCGCTACGCTACAGCCAACATCAGCAGGTCAAACAGCACGATGCTACGGCCACCGTCAGCAAGTCAAACAGCCCTATGCTCAAGCCAGCACCGGCAGGTCAAACAGCGCTATGCTAGAGACAACATGGGCAGGTCAAACAGCGCTATGCTACGACCAAAATCGGCAGGTCAAACAGCGCTATGCTACAGCCAGCATAGGCAGGTCAAACAACACTATTCTTCAGCCAGTATCGGCAGGTCAACCAGCGCTATGCTTCAGCCGAAATTGGCAAATCACGCAGCGCTATGCTACAGCCAACATCGGCAGGTCAAAAGTGCTATGCTACAACCCGCATCGGCGGGTCAAACAGCGCTTTGCTACAGCCAAAATTGGCACGTCACGCAGCGCAATGCTACAGCCAGCATCGGCAGGTCAATCAGCTCTATGCTACAGCCACCATTGGCAGATCAAACAGCGCTATGCCACAGCCAGCATCGGAAGATCAAACTGTGCTATGCTACAGCCAACATCGGCAGGTCAAACAGCGCTATGCTACTGCCAACTTCGGCAGGTTAAACAGCGCTATGCTACAACCAAAATTAGCAGGTCAAACAGTGTTATGCAACAGCCAAATTTGGCAGGTCAAAAAGCGCTATGGTACAGCCCGCATCGGCAGGTCAAACAGCGCTATGCTACAGCAAACATCGGCGAATCAAACAACGCTATGCTACAGCGAACATCGGCGAATCAAACAGCGCTATACTACAGCCAACATCGGCAGGTCAAACAGCGCTATGCTACTGCCAACATCGGCAGGTCAACTTGCGTTATGCTACAACCAACATTTGCAGATCAACTAGCGCTATGCTACAACCACCATTTGCAGGTCAAATAGTGCTATGCTGCAGTGGCAGGTCAAACAGCGCTATGCTACAGCCAGCATAAGCAGGTCCAACAGCGCTATGCAACGGCAAGCATCGGCAGATCAAACAGCGCTATTCTTCAGTCACCATCGGCAGGTAAAATAGCGCTATGCTACAGCCAATATCGGCAGGTCAAACAGCGCTATTCCTCTGCCAACATCGGCAGGTCAAACAGCGCTATGCCTCTGCCAACATTGCCAGGTCAAACAGCGCTATGTTACAGCCAAAATCAGCAGGTCAAACAGCGCTATGCCTCTGCCAGCATCGGCAGGTCAACCAGCGCAACGCTACAACCAACATCGGCAGGTCAAACAGCACTATGCCACAGCCAACATCGGCAGGTCAACTCGCGTTATGCTACGGCCAACAATTGCAGATCAACTAGCGCTATGCTACAACCACCATTTGCAGGTCAAATAGCGCTATGCTGCTGTGGCAGGTCAAATAGCGCTATGCTGCAGCCAAACTCGGCAGGTCAAACAGCGCTATGCCTCTCCTAACATCGGCAGACCAAACAGCACTACGCTGCAGCCCGCATCGGCAGGTCAAACAGCGCTATGCTTCAGCCAAATTGGGACGTCACGCAGCGCTGTGCTACAGCCAGCATCGGCACATCACATAGCGCTATGCTGCAGCAAGCATCGGCACGTCAAACAGCACCATGCCTCTGCCAACATCAGCAGGCCAAACAGCGCTATGCTGCAGCCCGCATCGGCAGGTCAAACAGCGCTATGCTTCAGCCAAATTGGCACGTCCCGCAGTGCTATGCTACAGCCAGCATTGGCACGTCACATAGCGCTATGCTTCAGCCAACATTGGCAGGTCAAACAGCGCTACGCTACAGCCAACATCGGCAGGTCAAACAGCGCTATGCTACAGCTAACATCGGCAGATCCAACAGCGCTATGCTGCAGCCAGCATAGGCAGATCAAACAGCGCTATGCAACGGCAAGCATCGGCAGGTCAAACAGCGCAATGCTACAGCCAACGTCGGCAGGTCAAACAGCGCTATGCTACAGCCAATATCGGCAGGTCCAGCGGCGCTATGCTGCAGCCAACAACGGGAGGTCAAACAGCACTATGCTACAGCCAGCATAGGCAGGTCAAACGGCGCTATGCAATGGCAGGCATCGGCAGGTCAAACAGCTCTATTCTTCAGCCACCATCGGCAGGTCAAACAGCGCTATGCTACACCCAACATCGGCAGGTCAAACAGCGCTATGCCTCTGCCAACATCGGCTGGTCAAACAGCGATATGCTACAGCCAACATCGCCAGGCCAATCAGCGCTATGCTACAGCCAACATCGGCAGGCCAATCAGCGCTATGCTACAGCCAACATCGGCAGGTCAAACAGCGCTATGCTACAGCCAGCATCGGCAGGTCAAGCAGCGCTATGCTACAGCCAGCATAGGCAGGTCAAACGATGCTGTTCTTCAGCCAGTATCGGCAAGTCAACCAGCGCTATGCTTCAGCCAAAATTGGCAAATCACGCAGCGCTATGCTACAGCCAACATAGGCAGGTCAAAAGCGCTATGCTACAACCCACATCGGCGGGTCAAACAGCGCTATGCTACAGCTAAAATTGGCACGTTACGCAGCGCAATGCTACCGCCAGCATCGGCAGGTCAATCAGCGCTATGCTACAGCGAACATCGGCAAATCAAACAGCGCTATGCTACAGCCACCATTGGCAGATCAAACAGCGCTATGCCACAGCCAGCATCGAAAGATCAAACTGTGCTATGCTACAGCCAACATCGGCAGGTCAAACAGCGCTATGCTACAACCAAAATTGGCAGGTCAAACAGTGCTAAGCTACAGCCAAATTTGGCAGGTCAAGAAGCGCTATGGTACAGCCCGCATCGGCAGGTCAAACAGCGCTATGCTTCAGCCAAAATTGGCAAGTCAAACAGCACTATCTTTCAGCCAACATCGGCACGTCACGCAGCGCTATGCTACATCGGCAGGTCAAACAGCGCTATGCTACTGCCAACTTCGGCAGGTCAAACAGCGCTATGCTTCAGCCAACATCGGCAGGTCAAACAGCTCTATGCTACAACCAAAATCGGCAGGTCAAAAGGCGCTTTGCTACAACCCGTATCGGCGGGTCAAACAAAGCTATGCTCCAGCCAAAATTGGCACGTCACGCAGCGCTATGCTACAGCAGCCAGCATCGGCAGGTCAATCAGCGCTATGCTACAGCAAACATCGGCGAATCAAACAACGCTATGCTACAGCGAACATCGGCGAATCAAACAGCGCTATACTACAGCCAACATCGGCAGGTCAAACAGCGCTATGCTACTGCCAACATCGGCGGGTCAACTTGCGTTATGCTACAACCAACATTTGCAGATCAACTAGCGCTATGCTACAACCACCATTTGCAGGTCAAATAGTGCTATGCTGCAGTGGCAGGTCAAACAGCACTATGGTTCAGCCAGCATAAGCAGGTCAAACAGCGTTATGCAGCGGCAAGCATCGGCAGGTCAAACAGCGCTATTCTGCAGCCACCATCGGCAGGTCAAATAGCGCTATGCTACAGCCAAAATCAGCAGGTCAAACAGCGCTATGCCTCTGCCAGCATCGGCAGGTTAAACAGCGCAACGCTACAACCAACATCGGACGGTCAAACAGCGCTATGCTACAGCCAACATCGGCAGGTCAACTCGCGTTATGCTACAGCCAACAATTGCAGATCAACTAGCGCTATGCTACAACCACCATTTGCAGGTCAAACAGCGCTATGCTGCTGTGGCAGGTCAAATAGCGCTATGCTGCAGCTAAAATCGGCAGGTCAAACAGCGCTATGCCTCTGCCAACATCGGCAGACCAAACAGCACTATGCTGCAGCCCCCATCGGGAGGTCAAACAGCGCTATGCTTCAGCCAAATAGAAACGTCACGCAGCGCTGTGCTACAGCCAGCATCGGCACATCACATAGCGCTATGCTGCAGCAAGCATCGGCAGGTCAAACAGTACCATGCCTCTGCCAACATCGGCAGGCCAAACAGCGCTATGCTGCAGCCCGCATCGGCAGGACAAACAGCGCTATGCTGCAGCCAAATTGGCACGTCACGCAGCGCTATGCTACAGCCAGCATCGACACGTCACATAGCGCTATGCTGCAGCAAACTTCAGCGGGTCAAACAGCGCTCTGCCTCTCTCTGCCAACATCGGTAGGCCAAACAGCGCTATGCTGCAGCCCGCATCGGCAGGTCAAACAGCGCTATGCTTCAGCCAAATTGGCACGTCACGCAGTGCTATGCTACAGCCAGCATTGGCACGTCACATAGCGCTATGCTTCAGCCAACATTGGCAGGTCAAACAGCGCTATGCTACAGCCAACATCGGCGGGTCAAACATAGCTATGCTACAGCCAGCATCGGCAAGTCAAACAGCGCTATGCTACAGCCAACATCGGCAAGTCAAACAGCGCTATGCTACAGCCAACATCGACAGGTCAAACATCGCTATGCTACAGCCAACATCGGCGGGTAAAACAGCGCTCTGCTACAGCCAACATCGGCAGGCCAAACAGCGCTATGCTACAGCCAACATCGGGGGGTCAAACAGCGCTATGCTACAGCCAACATCGGCAGGTCAAACAGCGCTATGCTACAGCCAACATCGGCGGGTCAAACAGCGCTATGCTACAGCCAACATCGGCAGGTCAAACAGCGCTATGCTACAGCCAACATCGGCAAGTCAAACAGCGCTATGCTACAGCCAACATCGACAGGTCAAACATCGCTAAGCTACAGCCAACATCGGCGGGTCAAACAGCGCTATGCTACAGCCAGCATCGGCAAGTCAAACAGCGCTAAGCTACAACCAACATCGGCAAGTCAAATAGCGCTATGCTACAGCCAACATCGGCAAGTCAAACAGTGCTATGCTACAGCCAACATCGGCGGGTCAAACATCGCTATGCTACAGCCAACATCGGCGGGTCAAACAGCGCTATGCTACAGCCAGCATCGACAGCCAGTGGACTAGCACTATGTTTATGTCACCTTCACTGGTACTCATTCTACTGCCACGGAAATCGGCTTGTTATTCAAGTTAAGTACCACGCATAGGATTCTACTTATGCTGGTGTCTGTGTTGCAAGCTTGCTCTTATTTTGGGGTTTGGGTTTTCACGAGCTGTCAGCTGGAATGTGGGTTTGGTGGGTTGGTGATTGATACAATACGGATAAATTTTGAGCCGAAATAATCTATGCCAATTGCAGTGCACTTTGAAACTGTTGGATTATTTCATGTTCTTTCTTTGTCCCTTTGTGTTTGCTACCTTCCCGTCAGTCCCATGTACCTGACTGCTGGTCACTTTAGTGTATCCTCTGTAATCAAATCATGTCCCTCATACTTACAATGGCTTCTTTCATCCAACTATCTTTAGGATATTGCACGTGTTGATGCAATTCGCTGGTGATGTTTCTTGCCAAGTCTACCATGAAATACTCACCATATTTGTTTGTTTTTCTCCTCCTTCCCAGCAGCTGTCTCAACTGGCAAGAGATGATACAGCTGGCAAGTGCTGTATAGTTTCCGCCATCAGCCAATCAGCCTGCGCCTACGCTACTGCCAGTGTGACCAGTGGTAGGGCAACCAGCTACTACCAGCATCAGTGTGTCATCGCTAGTCTATTCGTCAGTGGGCGGTTGACCAGCGCTATGTGGCTACTAGCATCAGGTTAACCAGTGCTAGGCCAAAGCAAGCCTGCACCAGCAGTTCAGCCAGTGCCACACTACAGCCAGCATCGGCAGGAAGACGACCAGCACTACGCTGCAGCCAACATTGGCGGGAGGAGGATCAGCGCTACGCTGCAGCCAACATCAGCAGCAAGTGAACAAGAGCCATGTTACACCTTCATTGGTACCCATTCTCCTGGCAGTGTAAAGCATACACGTTACAAGTTAAGTGCAATGTGTTGTCTTCTATTGATACTGGTGTCTGTGTCTTGTTTTTGATTTGGGGTTTGGGTTTTCACGGTCTTCCAACTGGAATGTGGGTTTGGTGGGTTGGTGATTGATACAAAATGGATAAATTCTGAGCCGGAATAATCTATGCCAATTGCAGTGCACTTTGAAACTGTTGGATTATTTCATGTTCTTTCTTTGTCCCTTTGTGTTTGCTACCTTCCCATCAGTCCCATGTACCTGTCTGCAGGCCACTTTAGTGTATTCTCTGTTGTCAAATTCTCTGCCCTTCACACAATCCAGTGACTTCAGCCCTCCATCTTCTTTCTTCTAGGGTATTTCCATTTTCTGAGTGGGTGGGCTTGCTTGTGGCATTAGCAAAACTGCTCCAGATCTCTTGCTTAAAATATTCTTTGTCTTTGCTTGTTTCCTCAGCCGATATCATCTCAACTGCCAGTGGTATGGCTTCTACCAATACTCCACCAGCAGCACGCAACCATCTTCAGTTCGCGCCTTGTGACTACGGCTCATCAGGCCGGCCGGGGTGGGGTTATCCAGAGAAGCAACCCTACCCCGGCAATACCTACCCAGGTAATTACGATGTGTACTAAGTAGTAGACCGGCTCAGTTTGGACGGTTGCTGTATTGCAGGAACACGCCATGGCAGGCAATTTCAATGTTCTCCATTTTCTTTTTGTAGTCATACCCACGTGTGATTGCTGGGCTGTAGATTGGATACCTTTATGCACGTATGTATGTCTATTCGGGAAATCCCCTCATGTAGGCTGACCACTGTGTGAAGGGTTGTGATGGTATGCACTCACGGTACTCGCTAACAAACTGTAAAAACATTTATTATTTATTGTCAACCTTCCCGCAATGCCGTTCTATTTGAGTGTTTTGATGCAGTCGAAGGAATGCGCCTGAAGGTTTGCCGGCAGTGTCCACCGCTATCAGCATGGAGTCACCAGCACCTGCCTGCCACTGATGCCCCTGGGTTGGCAGAGAAAGGAGGCAAAGGAAATGATTCTGGCCATTCTAACAAGGAGTATTCTTGAAGTGTTAGTGGTGCGCTTTCGCCATGAAAAGATGGCCAGAATCCATCCTTGCTCCATTCTTGCCAAAAAAATGGAACGGAACACCTGTCACTATGAGGGAAATATAGCGGGATGGGCAATAAAATTATTTATCTTGAAAATTACAGACAAAAGTCTTCAAAATTAACGAAAAGACTATGCACAGCACTCGGACACGAAAAAGTGTTCGGTAGGGGGAGACCTATCGCCAAATTTTTCGGGTTTCTGGCTAATTTTTCGCTACCAATTAAAATGTATGGTGTACATTTAAAATGTGTGAAGTGCATAGAAACGGGATGGCCTGCATCTAAACTATATGGTGCATAGGATTTGTACATGGCACATTGAAATGTATGCAACCCATTGAGAATGCATACGGCCCATTTGGAATGTATACAGCCCATTCAAAAAGTATGCAGTCCATTCATAAAGTACGCAACCCATTGAGAATGAATGCGGGTCATTTGGAATGAATGTAGCCCATTCAAAATGTATATAGCCCATTCATATAGTATGCAACCCATTGAGAATGTATGCAGCCCCTTTTGAATGTATGCGGCCCATTCGGAATGTATGCAGTCCATTCATAAAGTACGCAACCCATTGAGAATGTATGCGGCGCATTTGGAAAGTATGCGGCCCATTCGGAATGTATGCAACCCATTTAGAATGAATGCGGCCCATTTGGAATGAATGCAGCCCATTCAAAATGTATATAGCCCATTCATATAGTATGCAACCCATTGAGAATGTATGCAGCCCATTTGGAATGTATGCGGCATATTCAGAAAGTATGCGGCCCATTCGGAATGTACGCAACCCATTTAGAATGTATGCGCCCCATTCGGAATGAATGCAGCCCATTCAAAATGTACAATGTATGTAGCCCATATAGTATGCAACCCATTGAGAATGTATGCAGCCCCTTTTGAATGTATGCAGCCCTTTCGGAATGTATGCGGCGCATTCAGAAAGTATGCGGCCCATTCGGAATGTATGCAACCCATTCAAAATGTACATGTATATGTACATGTACATGTATGTACATGTAACGCAACCCATTGAGAATGTATGTGGCCAATTTGCAATGTATGCGGTCCATTCGGAAAGTATGCGGCCCCTTCAAAATATAGACAATAGTGTAGTAAAACCAACAGAGTGATATCCCACGTACCGTATTTTCCGCAGTATAAGCCGTACTTTGAACACTAAAAATTCACCCCAAAAAGTGGGGGGGGGGGTGCGGCTTATACTCCGATGATTAAATGAACGGTGGTAAATAGGGTAGATAGTGTTTCGTGGCAAAAAATGGGGATGTGGCTTATGCTCTGTAAAATACGGTAATTGTTTGCATCATGCAGTGCTGCGCAGTACAGTGTATGCATCATAACTAGTTCCCATTGGAAGTATTCCGAGTTGGTCGACTGTTATGTTTTTGTGTTTTTTGTTGTTTTTTTTTGGGGGGGGGCACATGATGTAGGATTTAGGCAGTATGAGAAGGCCTATGAGCACTATGACAAATGGTCAGTTCACCATAGGAAGCCTGTGTGCACAGGAAGCTGACCGTCGAACCACAGCCCCTTTAATATGTACAATACTGGTCTTGCTTTGTAGGAAAGCCACGGTTTGGCGATGAGTATGTCGTGTAGGAGTACCCAACTCACCGTAGGATGATTTTTCGAGTTTGAACCACCATACATATGCATGCGCACATGCACGGACACACACGCACACAATCACAAAAAAATTGAGAAGCTGTTTTGCCTGTGACTTTTCAGAACTGAAGCGATCATCAGACAACATAATGCACTTCAAGTTCTAGTGGATCCGGGAGCTTATTTCCTTTTTTGTTTAATTAAAAATCACTCTGCACTCTGTTTGAACTGCCCCTGGGTAACGTTAGAGATATATTATACGAGTACCTACCCAAAGGGTATGCTTACCATGCAACTTAAGGGTTGCTGCAAATCTTTCCGACTCTGGTGTTAAACCTATGCCGACAGTGCAACAACAAGGCACAAAACTGACAAGGATATTGAGACATTCAACGAGCTGACACCTAGTTCCAACACATCTATCTCGTTACCTTGGTGGACTGTTAGTCATAACTAGTAACGTATAGGTCCTTTTCCCTACACATATTACTATTGGCTCAACATCCGAATTTTCATTCGTTAAGTTGTTTTAAAATTTAAAAGTGGTCTTACAGTAAGTGGTATAGATCATGTTTTGCCAGGGGATTTCACGCACAATGTACATGCACAGTCATGTGTCATTACTCAGAACTTGGTAGTATTCTGTTGGCTGAGGATTACATTGAGTGGAACAGTTGGAGATCATGATTGTAGATCTACCGTAAGCAAAATCTTGTCATTCGCCCTCTTTGTGTTATCAAGAGCACTGCATCTCCACTTACAATGTAGGAACGGGCCCCCAGGGCTGGGGTGACAGGTATGGCCTTGGTCATACCAATTTCTACCAACTCACTAAGAAGCCCACCTGTTGCTAGAGGAACTAACTTATTAGATAACCCAATATTAGTACAGTGTTACTACTATTAGATAAACCTTGTTATAACAAACAACAGGTAGGAACTAATAAATTACTTACTTCAGTAGACCGTGAAACAACCAGGCATGATCATGCAGCATGAAGATAGAGATAGTGATGCGTCCTCCCATCGGATGTTGAACTGACTTGGCAGCACGGTACATGTAAATCAGATTGGCTCTCTGAGTAGCTGACCCATCAGGAGCTGGCTCCAGGCCTGCCTGCCTCCATATTATCATTGCCTCTTGCATGCCTCAAGTTGGTGCACCTGACATGAAGCCGAGGAACTGATCAGTGGGGGCGGGGCAGGTCAGCTACAGGTTCGATCATTTACCCATGCCCATTGTGTTGTAAGTTTCTGTCGCACCCGGTGTATGCGTACAATCCCTGGCCGCACTATGGAGCTATTTAAGTAGCTCCATAGTGCGGCCAGGGATTCGTTGCCTACATGTATGTCCTCAGATCTCAAGTCGAGCTTCGCAGTTCATTTTCGTTGTCTGTTCCCTCAGTTCTCTTTGCTTGCTTGTATTGCCGAGGGAACATAATTACTCTGGTTTGTATTCGTGGATTGGATCCCTTTGTTGCATGGGCCACGCGTACTTTACTACACACACCGGTGAGGCGGGTGCAAGCCTACAGTACTGCCGGTCGCCGAAGAACTGTGCATGTGTGTGTGTGGGGGGGGGGGGGGGGGGCAGACTGTTTTATTGTTTTGCGACTTCGGCGATACTTGAAGGCTTTAAGTGTCACCATGTATACATCGGCTGCGCCGCGAAGCTAAGTTCTAACCTGGCCGTTCTTCGGCGCCCGGCAGTACTGTAGCGGAGTTGAGCTCCCTTAGCCGCAGGCTAGACTCAGACCCGGCTGGCATTGTGGCACCGCCCAGGGCCTGGAACACCCTCACCGAGTCTCCCGCCAGTCCCCGATACATACAGTAGGGAGGTTCTGCTATACGTGAAACGTAGAGAAATCACGTAGAGAGCAGGTGTCTGGGTTAGAGTCTACGGCTTCGCGTGTTTTGGCTCCAGATTTCTACGCAGAGATGGGGTTCTCTACGTTATGGCACATGCAGAGAAAATGCGTACGGATTTGCTGGGTATCGATCAACTGCATGCAGAAAACTGCCAAATATGGAAGGGAAATTCCCAGTACACATTCCACGTGACGTCTCTAGGTGAAACGTAGAGCAGAACAGCATTTCTTTGCGTTACGGGAACGCGAAGAAAGTTCGCGTGATTCTTTGCGTCGCGTTCCCAAAACGTAGAGCAGAACCTCCCTAATAACATGTGCATGTACATGATCTACACATTGTGTCATGCTGGAGGACTGAAAAACTGTTATAAACGTGTTTTAAATGGTTGGCAAGCCTGCATAGTATGTTAGTACGGTACATGACTCTGCCTTGTTACCAGCTGTTATCCTCACACGTGTGCACTTTTTTGGGGAGGAGCAATGTGGATCTACATGACATTGTATATGTACATAGTACAGTAGACTAGTAGTGCAGTAGACTAGTAGTGCAGTACTCGTGACACGAGAAATAACTGTATGGAGCGCCTCGAAGACTCTCCTCTTCGTCAAGCCAGACCTGTTCAACCTGGCCCACAGTGTCTTTGCAGGGACTGGCGTTGACGTGGTCACGGATGGAGCACGCTACCTGGGTGCCGCTATAGGGACACCTGATTTCATCGCTGGCTATACAGCTGGGAAAGTTCAAGACTGGCAGCAGGAGCTTATGCGACGGTCCGAGATTGCCACTACCGGACCTCATGCGGCGTATGCCGCCTTCACACACGAATTGCGTGGTCGATGGACATATCTCCTTCGTACACTGGAGTTCTCAGCTGAACAGCTGCAGTACAGTACCTGGATGACACGGTCACGGAGCACTTCTTTCCGGCTCTGACAGGGAAACGCACGTTCATGGCGGATGACCTCTCTCTTCTGCGGCTACCTTGTCGGCTCGATGGAATTGGTCTGCCATACTTCAAAGAAATCGCTACCTCCCAACTGCAGGCTTCCCAAGTCATCACGTGCAGCCAGGTTGACGAGATCATCCACCACGATAGAGAGTGGCAGCATCATTCCTGCGACTTTGTGGATCAGCTAGCCCGATGTGAGAGAGCATCTGCTGCCAAGTCCTCCAAGAAAGCTAGTGCTGCCTCTTTCGCTGCTCTCCGAGAAGCTGCGGACCGCCCCTTGGCTCGTCGTATGGATGAGCTGTCCCGCAAAGGCCCCTCTTCCTGGCTCACTGCTCTTCCTCTCAAGGAACCATGGTTTCCACCTCTCGAAGCAGGAGTTCAGGGACGGCCTTGCATTGCGGCCCTGACTGGCCTCTCCTCGATGTCCCCACGAAGTGTGCCTGCAGAGTTCTGTTCTCCACTGCTCATGCCATGTGTTGCCCCCGGGGTGGCTTCCCTACAATCCGCCATAACGAAGTCCGTGACATGGTAAGGGAGCTACTCACGGAGGTCTGCCTCGCAGTGGCAATCGAGCCTCAGCTAGCCCCACTCTCTGGAGAGGTGTTAACTGCTGCAACACCGCCGAGGATGCCCGCGCTGATGTCCGTGCCCGTGGCTTTTGGACGTTCACGTCTTCCATCCTGATGCGGCGTCCTACTCGGCCCAACCACTGGATGCCCTTCTGCTTCAGCACGAGCGCCAGAAGAAGCTGCAGTACGGAGAGCGAATCCTCAATGTGCATTGTGGCACATTCAGCCCGCTGGTGTTTTCAACTTCTGGTGTTGCCTCCCCTGAATGTGAAAGGTTCTTTAAAAGCGCCTCTGTGGCTTGCTTGCCAGGGCTCAGATTCCAGCATGCCCTATGCACACCATGTTGCATATGTGCGCTGCAGGCTGTCTTTCATGCTGCTCCGGTCCGCTGTCATGTGTATCCGTGGGTCTCGGTCGGCATACCATCGTCCAGCTAACGAGCTCAGGGAGCTGGCGGTGGTTGAAAGCCGGATCTAAACCAGTTGTGTTTTAGTGTAAAACTCTCGCCACTCAGGAGACATAATTTTCGACACCTGTGTACTAATATTATTATTATTAAATTAAAGGGGAAGTCCGGTGAAAAATTTAAATTTCACAGTCCGTAGAGTTTGGGTCGCTGAGTCGAATGGTCTTTGTCCGAGGAGGCTGCGGCCTATAGTTCGTCAGATACGCCCAATCGAACATGTGCGAATTTGAGCGCGCATCACCCAGATCCAGGTGATGACGTCACAGCGTGCAGCCAGGTAGCCACACCATCTAGTCGTGTACGAAATGGCCATATTCGGAGCGCGTTCGATTGGGGAACCGTTTGTCGCAGCTTCTTCGGACCAAGACCATTCGATTCAGTGTTACAAACACTACGTACCCTGTGATTTTCAGCTCGCTAAACCTCGAGGTTATACCGTATTTTAGCCGTTTCCGAGTTGGACTTTTTCCGTCAGCATGCAATGGCCTCTGCTGACTACGGCTCTAGCAATGCGCGGCGTGCATGCTAGCTGTAGTCAGTGGTAGTGCAGTCAACAAACTCATCACACACGGAACTACTCCAGCTGCACTGCCGTGCTGGGCTAGTACATGTATCTACAACAAGACTCGAGACACAAGACTCAGAAAACTAGTCAACACACGGACTAGTCATGTAGATCTACATGATTGTACATGTACTACACTCGCATCAGTCGTCCAGTCATGTAGTCAGAGAACGTGCGTTTCTCCTTGCCGGTGCCGGTGGTTGTGCTTTGAGAAAGAAAATTTTAGTTTTCCGCTCCAGTCCCGCCTCATTATTTTATGCTACAGCGATGAGTGCACAACCGTGACAAGTGACAAAACAGCGAACAGCTCCAGGACCTAGAACTTTCAGATTCCATAGCGTTGCGAGCGAAGAGTCGTGCCCGTGGTTCAAAGAGCCTGCACTGTTCTCCAATTGAGTAGTCCGAAATATGCCAAGTTCGCACCAAAACATCACCATGTGGCAGGCTACTGGAGTCTAAGTGAATCGGTATGGAACAACATTTAGAGCACTCGCATCACTCTTCTCCATTTTGGCGACCCTGCTCTCCAGCGATCTGATAATTATATCAGCCTCGTCTGCAATAGCTGCTGCTTCTTCATCAGTCGGAAACTCAGTAGCGCTCACTCTTGACCGGCCCGCGCGGCCATTTCTTCAGCTGAATACCGAGGTTCTCAGCCCCAGACCAAACTCATGAAGGTCAGCCATGGCTGCATCCTCACTCTCACAAGGAGTTAGGTCTTCGGGGTCGCTTGCACCACCTAATATCAGTCGCCAAATCATTTGAAATAGCACTGACACCATTGCTTTCACGCACTCCTTTTGACCTAGCTGCACGCTATGACGTTGCGGAGGGTGTGGCGCGGCCGCATGACGTCATGGCGCAGCCCCCGAAACTCAGTTTTTCAAACGGAAATATCTCGAGAACGCTTTGTCGGAGACACGTGGGACCAACACCATTCGACTCAGCGCCCGAAACTCTACCGACCCTGAAATTTAAATTTTTCACCGGACTTCCCCTTTAATCATCATCTTCCTATCATACCCCGGCCCTGGTTTCTCATCACGGCTTTTGCCCGTAAATTTTTTAAAAGAGGCTGCATGCACCACTGGCACTGTGACTGGTTACGCGATGGTAGATCTACGCCTGTAGTTTTTGTACGAGTACATCTACGTCCATGATTAATCGATTGTACGTACGAGTCCTACATGTCACGTGTGCATTCTTTTTAAGGTGGCAGGCTACCTTCGGCGCCTGCCGATAACATACATGCATTCAAATGTCTGTAATATTGGCATCCCTCATTATTTTTGCACCAAATTTTCTACACATGCTGGTCAGATAATAAAGAACACTTGAACAACCACCACACATGCATTTTGACTTGGAGAACAGGATGCTGGACACACCAAACAAGAATATCGCAAAAATGCGGTCAACAAATTTTTGGTACAAGTTTTCTGCAAGGATTTTAGCAATAGCCAGATACTTATGTTACATAATGAGTGTTCTTGCTCAGTACTAGATGCTCACGAAGAGATTTATGCTTCTAGATGTAAAGAATCTGGCTGACACACACATAAAGAAATCACGTAAAGAACGCGCCGTTGGTCCAATTATCTTTCTGTGCCCATACGTCAGTAGATGTGACAAAATCTTCAAAAGTAGAGACGTGAGCACCTTGCAAATTTGACGTAGATATGAATACATATATAGTTTACTGGATTTGGACATACCAAACTGGAGATATGGTGTACCAAAGGTCACACGGTACCCCCCAAAAAGGGCAACTTTTAGCACTCAAAACCCACCAGGACAGTACGTAACGCCTTCCGTCTCTTTGGCCTTGTCTGCATAACCCTTTTTGAAATCCCTTCGAATCACCATCGCCAATGTAGGATGTGTAGCGAAGGCCATTGAGAGCCTCAGATCGATTCCAAATCTTCACTACTGCTGCAGTCTCCATGGCTGGTGTTGAGACATTGGTGTTGATGTCGCAGCTGTCAGCATGTGCAGCCTTCCAGGTGGCAAACTCCGCTGCCGTGACTGTCTTCGTGTCGCGTTTGTTGTCCCAAACCTTGCAATGGTTGCAATGCTTCGATAACACCTCCACATCCACCACCTTGAGTGTGTCGTACGCAATTCCTGTTTGGACACCAAACACAGAAGAGTACCCACGCCGCATCCATGTGCCGTCAGTGCTTACGCCACGTGTGACGGATGGTCAGATCCACTCGCTTGCCGCATAGCCAGTAACTCTGCAGCATGGTGCCGCATGCTATTTGTCCCAACTTCAACTGCTGCATCATGCAATGCTGAACAGTGAGACTGGAACGACCGTCCGTACATGGGCTCAGGCATATCCATGATGGCACAGAACATCCTCAGTGCTTCTCTTCCCTTGCCAATCATCCGCATGGCCATTGCTGAACGTCTGTTCACATCATAAAATCGCATTGGTGTATGTTTTTCAGCAAGGCGGCCCTCAAATACATGCCCACAATGATCGCAGGTAAGCTCAAGAATTGGGGCTGGGCCATATCGAGTCGACTCCTGGACGAGCAATGACCCAGTCTTGCAGTTGGCACAGACACATGATGAGCCAAGAAGACGTGTCAGGGATGGCAAGTGGACGATTCTGCTACCACTGTTGTGCTCGTCCGAACTGTCATCATCATCATCATCATCATCAGACTCGTCGCAGGACATAACCTCATCGCTTGAATCACCAGTACAAGAATCAGATGCCACGGAAGATTGATTTGCAACATCCTCAGATGCTGCGACGAATACGTCCAAATCACCATCTTCAGTTGTGGGCTCTTCACGAGCCAAGACAGTCCTTTTCCGCGGGGGAAGGCACTTCTTTGGCCTGCTGAGAACCCTGCTCTTGCGTTTGTTACCCATGGCAGATGATCCACCACGGCTTACGTCTCCAGCAATGTCAAAACAAAACTGACAAGGCTTGATGAAACAAAGCTACAACAATTATTTGCTTTGCATGCTGACACTTCGCTGACAAAATTTATGAATTTTTGATGTCAGCTGACTGTCTACCACGCGTACGTCATGAAGGGCAGCCATTTTGGAAATGATTGCCACGGCAACGGATCACAGAGGAGGCCCGCTAGCTCGCGTCAAAAAATTAGAGCGCTACGATCGAAATTGATGAAAATAGCGCAAAAATGACTTTGGTGAAAATTTTAATTGTTTTTGCAATTTCATGCAATTTATTTCATATTCAATTTTGTAATTGTCGCACTTACAATCCACTATAACTCCGGAGCCACTGGACCGATTGACCCAAAATTTAAAATTCTAATGCTTTGTGGCTACCCCAATCAGAAAAGTATCACAGTTAACCTCAAATCAAAAATTCGATTTTTCCCAATTCTGAAGGTAGCCTGCCACCTTAAGTTTTTATCATCGTACATTCTCTACCTGTGTACCGCTTGATGCTCCGTACCCGGGTACGCGGGTTCAACAGCTGCATGCACGATGCACATGCATGAAGAAAAATAATTTTTCAAATCACGGGGCGGACATAATCTCGGAAATACGTGTCTGGATTAGTGTTGCTCAGAAGAGAGCCTTCTTATTTTCTTCACCTCTTCAGTTTGTGTCAAACTTTGGCCTTGGCTCACCTCGAAATGCTCCTAGCTACTGCACTGCTGAGCACTAGCACTAGTGCACTGATGAGTAGACTCGACGACGTCAATTATTTTCATCTGTGACCAGAGCTTGCAGAGTTGAATGATTCTTGCAAATATTTTCCTCCACATATTTCGGTGCAGCAGTCGCTACCTAGTAGATCTACTTGGTGTTAGAACGCTACGTCTTCGGCAGTGAGCGATTTCGAATTAATTTCCTGTATCGTGAGATGGTGGAGAGTGCCCGTGGCCCGGGATACTCCGCGAGTTGCTGTTCGGTGTGCTGACTCGGCAACTCTAGAAAGAAAGCACATATTTATTCGAGAATTCCCGTGTTCTGTGTAGCGCTTTCATTGGCCTGCCGTGTGGTAGGTAGCTCTCGAGTAGTGCGTTCAGCTCCCTATCAGGTAATTAGCGCGTTCAGCATGGAGCGGAGGTAGCAGACGCAT
>NC_088648.1:12023012-12028012 GCF_964019385.1 Sycon ciliatum | reverse complement strand
CAAGAACCAAAAGAAAAAACCAGCATCATAACAGAGCGAGCCAACGAAAGGATACGCATGCGTGTGTGCCTGTGAGTTTGTACGAATGACATAATTATGCATACATGTCATGAAGTAGAGTCACATTCATAGCTATAATTAAGAGTGGAAATATTACTACGCCAAACGGAACATGTGCAACATGTTACACACACACACACACACACGCACACACACACGGGCATAAACATGCATTGTGTACCTATGCAAATGCTGTACATGTACTGTACTTGCTTCTACCTTGCTGTAGTGTCTGGAAGTGATCCACACCATGCGATTTCCCTCATCACCCCTACCTTCCACCAAGGAATCTAGAGGACACAACTCCTCCAAGCCATACACATCATCGTCAGCTGATCCATCGTCCAATATTGATGAGACCGGATTGTCGATTCATGGCGACGTTGCTGCTGGTGCTGCTGCTGATAGTTGCGCGTCGCCTGCTGGCAAGAAGCCCATCATACAAGGCCCTAAGAAGTTATCAGGAACACAGGTGGACAGCAATACGCAGTAAGAACTAGGGAAGGCTTGTAGCCGGGATACAGAACACTTGTAGATGACAATCGTCAGTGATCAGTGATCAGTGATTACCGTATTTTCCGCAGTATAAGCTGCACTGGAGTATAAGCCGCACCCCGATTTTTGTTCTAAAATACAGACATCTACCTTGTATTCCCCCCCCCCCCCCCGTTCATTTGACCATTGTAGTGTAAACCACACTGACTTTTTGTGGTTGAATTATGAGTGTTTAAAGTGCGGCTATTACTCCGAAAAGTACGGTATTGATCAGTAGACACTAGCCAGTGCAGTGGTCAGTGCAGTGGTCAGTGGTCTTTGTTGTTTTTACACAGTTACGTGTGTTTGCACCTGTACAGCCAGTCACACGCCAAAATGGCTGTCAACTGAACCATTGGCCAGTATAGTTTCCAGTTAGACATGCTGCAGTGTTCACAAAGTACAACTATTTGTCTGAACCGTGCACAACTTTGGTTTGAGGGAATGCAGGACGAGTTCACGGTGTGTTTAGCGAGCGGGCTTATGAAGATTCCAGTCTGGTGAACTTGCCATGAAATAAAAAAGACCAAAAAGTAGGGATTCACTGGCCAGAAAAAGCCACTTATAGCTGTGTGGTGTAGACCAGGCTGAATAGTGGCGGCCAATTCTTCAGCCTTGCAAGCTGTTGAATGGTGCAATCCCAGCACAAGCGCTATCATGGGTGTCAAATGACCCAATGGTGTGTGTGTGTGTGTGTGTGTGTGTGTGTGTGTGTGCGTGTGTGTGTATGTGTGTGTGTGTGTGTGTAGTCCACTTGTTGATTCTCCAGCATCGTCACCCTGGTCTATGTCTGGGTCCAGTAGGTCACGCATTGCAACAGGGATTGCAGCGAGGACTTCTGCTAATGATATGGGTACCGGTGGTGGTGGTGGTGGTGGTGGTAGTGCTGATCAAGCCGACAAAACAACCTCTCTGACCAGATCTGAGAGTAGTTTATCTGCTGCCACTATTGCTGCTGCGGCAGGAGCTGATGAAATTGATGGTAAGATATTTATTTTGTGTTCTACTGTGTGTGTGTGTGTGTGTGTGTGTGTGTGTGTGTGTGTGTGTGCGTGTGCGTGTGCGTGTGTGTGTGTGTGTGTGCGCGCGTGCGCGTGTGTGTGTGTGCGCGCGCGTGTGTGTATAGAGATATACTGAATGTTCGATAATGCTTTTCGATCTAACAGCGCTCCACGTATATTCAAATAGGACATTTCAAGGTTTAAAATAGCACTAGATCTGAGGGGGGGGTGTCGAGCACTGCTGTGAGATCAGCAGCCCCACCTGTATCTACAGTGTCTGAGGAGAGCCATGACACTTTGGAGAATAGAAGGATGGCTTTGCAAAGCCCACGTTGATGCTTCACAGTGTATCACTTGTAGACTGTAACTAGTAGATTATTCATTCGTTCGTCGAGCGGATAGTCGTTCTTGGAAGTTGCAGTTTGTAGTATTATTTGTACTGTAAAGTATTGCGAGAGCGCCCCCGCCGTCTCGTCCTTTCATGGTCCTCTTGTGGAGGTGGTGTCCTGTCTGTAGGTCATACGACACGTACCATGTACACACATTGCACATTGTGCAGTCAATCCGTACTCGATTTAGCTTTCAAGTGGACGCAAGTTCCACACGAAACATGCTATGTGCAGCCTTAGTACACTACGGTTCACACACCGTACACCACGCCGTACTGCACTCTGCCATACAATCATACACCACGCCTGGCTGTAAAATCAAGGTGGGGCGCTCTCGCGAGACGGGGCACTCTCGGGGTACTTGGCGGTGGTTTTATTATTATTAAATAATTTACTTAACCCTTTATTACCGGATTACTTGCACAGCATGCACCAGAATTACGAATTTCAGCACAATTTCCAACTTCACCAGGTCATAACTTTGGTCTCCTTCACTTGATTTTCACAATCTAGGGCTCGTTGGAAAGCTCTTGGCCAGAGCAACGCCAGGGTACCAAGCTCCATTATCCAGTCGCCACAAATCAGGCGCGGTAACACAGCAAAGACGTCTCCAAGCCTGATATGCAAGCAAATTCGTCACATCAACGCCATTCCACTCTCCTTCATCGCAGAACGCTCAAATTTGTTTGAGACGATTCAAACTTCAGCCGACTACGTCATTATCATGTGCTTAGTCGCTCAAAGAGCACACGAAAAGGGATTTCCCCCAAAAATGGCGAAGTGATCGATCAAAATTTGAATTTGCCGAGATGAGAATACGGCGCGCGATATCTCTGGCGTCCGACATCGTAACTCTTCGGCGATTGTTGCATTGGATAGCTTGGAGTTTCCGCTACCAAATAGATCTTTCGATTGTTGAATTCGCACAAGAAATGTTGGAGTTACGAAGATATTACTGGCCTACAGACTTTCGATCATATATGATCGAAAGTCTGCAGGCCGGTAATAAAGGGTTAAAGGGGAACTTAAGGCAAAAATTAAAATTTCACCAGTTGTAGTCTTCGGGGTGCTGAGTCGAATGGTCTTGGTCCGAGAAAGCTGAGACGCTCCCTTCCTACTTGAATCCCAATCGAACTCGCGCACTTCCACCGAAACTGGGTGACTGCGCCCTACTAGATGGGGATTTGTATGCAAAATGTCACTAAAAGCGCCATTTCGTTCTTATAAAAGCACGGATGACCGCCATTGGCCCATATGTTGTACTCTTTTGGACGCTGAGTCGACTGGTTTTGGTCCGAAAAGGCTGCGATGCAGCGTTCCTCCTTTATTCCCAATCGAACATGGTTGAAGAAGCGGTCACGTGCTCCTGGGTGCCAAAATCACCTGGTCACCACGCCAGCAGGCGACAACTTTCACACCAAGGTTCAACTCGAGTGACAGGACTGCACCCAAAAAAGGTCAAAACAGGCTGTAAGTTGTACCCTGCAGGCACGGTGACCAGGTGACTGGTGTACGCAGGAGCACGTGACCGCTTGTTCGACCATGTTCGATTGGGAATTAGGGGCGAACGCTGCATCGCAGCCTTTTCGGACCAAAACCAGTCGACTCAGCGACCAAAAGACTATAACATATGGGCCAATCGCGGTCATCCGTGCTTTTATAAGAACGAAATGGCGCTTTTAGTGACATTTTGCATACAAATCCCCATCTAGTAGGGCGCAGTCACCCAGTTTCGGTGGAAGTGCGCGAGTTCGATTGGGATTCAAGTAGGAAGGGAGCGTCTCAGCTTTCTCGGACCAAGACCATTCGACTCAGCACCCCGAAGACTACAACTGGTGAAATTTTAATTTTTGCCTTAACTTCCCCTTTAAGTTAAAAGTTTGCATTTGTGTAACTAGGAAAAATGTGGGCACAGGTTATGCGATCAAGTCCACCAACTAAATCAGATTTTGAACAGCCAGACATGCACAATCTAGCACAATCGCTTAACTTGTGACCCCATTTTTCCATGTTACAAATTGTTTCCTTGGCTCACCGTCTGAGTTTCCTTTTATCTGTATGGTTTGCTGACTGCCTATTTCCAGGTTCCCTAGCTGCTGATATTGTGGCGGTGGACGTGAACATTAGAGTTGCCTTTGTGCAGTTCATTCTTAATGATGATGTCCTGGCCAACTACCGGCGATTCCTGCGAACAATCCGTCTGCACTCCCGTCCAGTTGTTATGTTACAGAAGAATGGATTCTTGGCTTCGGTCAGGAGTGGTGCATCTTCTTTCTTGTCATCTCTAGCATCCACACAGGTTTGTCTGCGTGTGTGTGTGGGGGGATGTGGACCATGTATAGCCAGCTAGTTCTGTTGGTGGGCGCAATTATACCAGATAGTGGTGGGGTCTGTTGCCATCAGGCTTGGCACCTTGAAGGTGTATTGTTGTACCTGCCCCCTTTGGTGCTTTCAGGGTTCGTTTACGTTCTTTTCCAACGTATTCGTATTGACCAATGGGCTACCTCTGGCTAGATCAACTCTTGTGTGATCATTGATCAATGGTGCTGGTGTCGTATATATCAGATCCACTCTGATTTGGCCACCCATAAGTATCAAGTATTACATTCACTAGGGGCAGGAGTGTATATGCAATTGAATCCCAGGACGGATCCTTTTCCTTCACCCTATCCTCTCCCCCTTATTATGGTATGGTGAGTGCATACGTGGACTCGTGTTCAAGTCCTCCCAGAGTTTGGGATCTCAGAGGGTGTCGTTCGCAGGGCGATTCAATAGGCAATTGAATAATCTTTCCGAGATTCCTTTTGAATCTCTCTCTCTCTCCCCTCTCCCCGGGAGACCCGCATGACTAGGCTAAGTAGTACCATAGCAGCCTTGCACACTATTCAATACGGCTATCAGTTTTCCCAGCACAAGTTGCTATGGCTTGTGCTGTAGCACCTCTATCATCACATTTGGCGATGGGTACCCAAGGTTCAAGGTGTGTGTGTGTGTGTGTGTGTGTGTGTGTGTGTGT
>NC_088648.1:11990512-12020512 GCF_964019385.1 Sycon ciliatum | reverse complement strand
AGTTAGTTGGTGATGATGGCCCGCAGACTGTCAAGGTGGTGCGGCGTGGAATTGAAGAAGCAGTACTGCCTGCTACGATAGGCTCTGGTGCATACTGGAATGCAAGCAATGACAACAGCAGCTCAGCAGGCAGCAGTCACCAGTCACCCTCAGCTTCTGCTGCAACAGCAGCAGCAGCATCATCGTCATATGCTGATAGAACCGGTGGCATAGTGCAGCATGCAACATTGCCATCAGTCAACTTCACCAAGGCCAGCTCTTCTTCCCAATCCTCATCCACTTCACGGTCATCCGCTGCTCGGTCACACAGTGACGCATCGGAAATAGTTGATTCCCCGCACTCTGCCAAGGCTGTAGATTTCTCACCAGGTGCTGATTCTACCAATACTGCTGATATCTCCATGGTAACCACACTCTCCATGGTAACCACACACACCTCACCCCTGCATGATCTCACTCAGTCATCAGGTAACTGTAGTTGTGACGAAGCAGCCTCTGCCATTCCTACTCACTCTCAACAGGCGCCCGAGTCATATGCACCTGTGCATGATGTCATTGAACAACCAGATAGTGACATCACTGGAAAGTCTGCAGCTGGTGATGTTACTCTACCATCTGCAGCTAGTGGTGATGATGTCACCGGGCGGCTTGCAGCTAGTGATGATGATGTCACTGGGCAGGCTGCCGCTGGTAATGACATCGCTGTAGAACATGGCAGAGTACAGGATGTTGAGTGCAATGCTGTGGTGGATCGGACTGTGAGCAGTACAGCACCACCAACACAGAAAGACACTGGCGAGAAGTCCGAATGCACGTCTCCTTCCTTCTCTGAGAATAAGCTGCCTGAAAGCTCTGTGCCTCCTTCCGCTGGTGAAACCCAGGAAGGTAGCCAGAGTGCTCACGGTGATACTAAATTGGAGGAAACCGTTCCAGCCACCGATGATGATGATACATCTGACAATGTGCCGGCGTCGTCTGCAGCAGCGCAGGGTGAGGATACTACCGATTTCTTCGCAGCTAATGCAGCTGTGCGCCAAGTCAAGTTCTCCTTTCCTTCATCACAGGACAAAAGTAGTGGCTCAGAGGACTATGTTGTTCCGCCGTTGGTCAAGCAGTACAAACACATGCGTCCATCACAATCACCAGGCAGTGATTTTGAGATTGTCTTACCACCGATTGATTACCCGGAAACTTCTCAACAGTTACCCATCGTACAGAAGCTAGCCGAGGAGTTTGACTCGGTTTCTGATGCGGTAAGTTTGACGTTAGACAAGTGAGTGAGTGAGTGAGTGAGTGTGTGTGTGTGTGCGTGTGTGTGCGTGTGTGTGGGGGGAGGGGGGGGGGGGGGGGGTACTTGTGTGTGAGCATTAGAGAGATATTGAGACGGGGACGGACGGATGGGGGGGGGGTATGTGCATGGTGCTCCACTGTGCTTACACGAGTAGAGAAGTGGTCGAATATTACACCCCAATGACAGAGGTATGTTCCTTTCCTCGTTGTACCCTCTCTGTCTTGTCCAGGCGATGGGTTTCATCGGTACCACAGCAGAGCAAACAGCCATAGCTAGTACAGAAGCGGCAACGGCAGAAGGAGCAGCAGACACGTCACAGCGCGGCGATTCTTTTGCTCCTGCAAGTAAACCTGATCAAACACGTCTGAGACAGGTCAGTACCAATACCAGTGCTGCCAACTTTCCGTATTTTTCCATATTTGTACGGAAAATCACTCCTTCGTCCGCAGTACGGAATTCGAGCAAAATGGTACGGAAAATTGACGGGATCGATCAGCATTATAGGTATGCAGAAGCATGGCATGCGCAAGCTGAGCGATCAATATCCCTGTGCCAAAGCGAGTGCATGTCAAACTTCGTCTACATGTAGCACAAATTATCATGCTGTGGTACAGTCACACATGTTTTGCACTAGCAAATTCAGCCACGGACAAGCATGCGAGTGTCAAAAAAGCACAATACAAGCAATACACACGGCAGTACATTGGTAGTACGGAAAAACACTGCAAAATACGGAAAATCAGAAGTCGCAGTACGCAAAACAGACCCAGTTGGTTGGCAGCACTGCAGTACTATACATCTACTGCAGTAAAACCTGTAACTAAAGACCATCGTGACTAGCAACCAGCCTGCTACTGCAGTAAAACCTGTAACTAAAGACCATCGTGACTAGCAACCAGCCTGGTACTACAGTAAAACATGTAACTAAAGACCATCGTGACTAGCGACCAGCCTGGTACTGCAGTAAAACCTGTAACTAAAGACCATCGTGACTAGCGACCAGTCTGGTACTACAGACCACTTGGCCAGGCACGGACGGTCTCACAGCTTTCTCTGTCCCCAAGGGGTGGTCGTTAATCACAGGTTTTACTGTACTAGTGGTAGTAGTGTGTGTGTGTATGTGTGTGCGTGTGTGTGTGTGCGTGCGTGTGTGTGTGTGTGCGTGTGGGTGTGCGTGTGTTGTGTGTGACAAGTCGAGTTGTTTATCAATCCATTCTAGCGGTGTGCGAACAATATTCGAAGGTGAAAAGGACATTTAAGACTGGAAGGCTAGATATACATGTATGATTAGACCGGCTGTATTATTGTGCCAATACTCAGATGGCGACAATGACACCTCTCTGCATTGCCATTGATGGACATCCTGCGATGGGTTTAAGTAGGGTATGGGCATTGGCAGAGGAGGGATATCACATCCTGAGTGGAGTGGATATATAGACAGCACAGTTGTCTTCACTGGGCAGGAGACTCTAGCGAGGGTGCACGAGAATAGCTTTTAGCACTTCCACATAAATAGTTTCACGCTAGACATTCCATTCAATGACCGGTGCCACTGGTACGGCGGGTACTCCATGGCCGGGTACCAGTGGCACCGGCCCTGCTTGGTGTTGGTTGTTGTGCTGATGTACTGCTGCGCTGGTTCAGGTTGGTATTGGTTATTGTGCTGATGTGCTGGGGTTGTCTTGCTGCTCAGATTCGTCTTGTGAGTCGTCATTCCAAGAAGAAAGTTTCCCATCACAATGTTGTTGCCGGTAGAGATGACTACTTGCAGCACGGGCACAGTGCCAGCGTTGATGATAGTCTAAATCAGCGCGGCCACAGCAAATCAAGTAAAACATCACAGCGCACAACAGGTACATCAGCCGCTGCCTTCTCACCGTTGCATACGCAACTGACTCGCAGATCTAGCAACTTCATCAGACGACCATTACCTATGCGATCGCGATCACTCAGGTAACCATGGAGTATAACTTGTACTGCACTGTGTGTGTGTGTGTGTGTGTGTGTGTGTGTGTGTGTGTGTGTGTGTGTGTGTGTGTGTGTGTGTGTGTGTGTGTGTGTGTGTGTGTGTGTGTGTGTGTGTGTGTGTGTGTGTGTGTGTCAGGTTGTTGCAGCTGTTACTAACATGTAGTACCAGCTGCATATGCAGACAACCGTGTCCTGTAGATGTTGCTTTACAGTGGGTCTTGTGGCAGCTGCATGTTTGTGTTTCTTCCCTCATGTTAACCCTGTGTTTGCTGTCCATGTGTCTGTGTTCGTACAGTTTCAATCACAGAGTGGATTGCTCCACTGGACGTGCACTAACACCTGATACAGACCTAGCTGAGGATCTATCTACTGGTAATTTGAGATTGTTTTGGACATGTCTCTGTCAGTCTCTCTCTCTCTCTCTCCTATCTCTCCCTCTTCCTCTCTCCTCTCTCCTCTCTCGGTCTCTCTCTTTCCCTCTCGGTCTCACTCCCTTTTGGTCTCTCCCGCTCTCTCTTTCTGTCCTTTTCGGTGTCTCCCTCTCTCTCTTCTCTCTGTCTCGGTGTCTCTCTCCAATCAATCTTCTGGACCATTAATTACATCAAAGCACCATAGGTGGTTTCCCATAGGAATGTGTGTTGTGTGTGTGTGTGTGTGTGTGTGTGTGTGTGTGTGTGTGTGTGTGTGTGTGTGTGTGTGTGTGTGTGTGTGTGTGTGTGTGTGTGTGTGTGTGTGTGTGTGTGTGTGTGTGTGTGTGTGTGTGTGTGTGTGTGTGTGTGTGTGTGTGTGTGTGTGTGTGTGTGTGTGTGTGTGTGTGTGTGTGTGTGTGTGTGTGTGTGTGTGTGTGTGTGTGTGTGTGTGTGTGTGTGTGTGTGTGTGTGTGTGTGTGTGTGTGTGTGTGTGTGTGTGTGTGTGTGTGTGTGTGTGTGTGTGTGTGTGTGTGTGTGTGTGTGTGTGTGTGTGTGTGTGTGTGTGTGTGTGTGTGTGTGTGTGTGTGTGTGTGTGTGTGTGTGTGTGTGTGTGTGTGTGTGTGTGTGTGTGTGTGTGTGTGTGTGTGTGTGTGTGTGTGTGTGTGTGTGTGTGTGTGTGTGTGTGTGTGTGTGTGTGTGTGTGTGTGTGTGTGTGTGTGTGTGTGTGTGTGTGTGTGTGTGTGTGTGTGTGTGTGTGTGTGTGTGTGTGTGTGTGTGTGTGTGTGTGTGTGTGTGTGTGTGTGTGTGTGTGTGTGTGTGTGTGTGTGTGTGTGTGTGTGTGTGTGTGTGTGTGTGTGTGTGTGTGTGTGTGTGTGTGTGTGTGTGTGTGTGTGTGTGTGTGTGTGTGTGTGTGTGTGTGTGTGTGTGTGTGTGTGTGTGTGTGTGTGTGTGTGTGTGTGTGTGTGTGTGTGTGTGTGTGTGTGTGTGTGTGTGTGTGTGTGTGTGTGTGTGTGTGTGTGTGTGTGTGTGTGTGTGTGTGTGTGTGTGTGTGTGTAGCATTATAGTAATAATCCAGATTAATGGGTGCACGCGGCTGCTTCGTGCTACCACTCAAACTATGCTGCTATGATTGCTGGCGCTTTACTGCATGCTCATGCTTTGCTGCTGGCTACAGTCACGTGCGCTGTACATCACGGTATCCATGTCGGTCACACGCCTTGGTGCATGCTCACATGGTACTCTATGCGTCGTGGCATTCTATGTGTCATTCAACGTGACATTCATTCATGCGCGACGCTCAACGTAGGCGGCATGCGTCGTGGGCACTCAACGTGGCATGCTAAAGTTTGCTTAGTTTTATATTTCGATCCGTTCTGTGTGTGGATCACTCTTGTCAGATCATTGTGTTTCACCCACCCACCTCCCATTTCTCATCTCTTATTTACTTTGATAAAGTAAATAAAGGGGTGTTGGCCATGCTCATTTCCGGCTACTCAGGGCTCTCGGTCTTCGTCCCTCGGACGTGACTATCCTCTTGGCTCCGCCAAGATCCTGCTCTCTCTGTAGCCTCTCACTTCGCTGGCCAGCACCCTCCTAACCGCAAGCTACTGTGTGTTGTAGTTAATGTGCGTGTGGTGGTTATTTTTGGTGTGTTGCTGTTTTTAAAACGTTGAAAGTAATTTGCGGTTGGCGTGAGACACTGCCATTGATGGTAGAGTTGAGCGCCAGTAATGTGGACGCAGTTGGTCAGAGGCGCACTTTGCAGGACTGGACGCGAATAAAGCAAGGAAGAACAACGAATGATTTCTGTTAGCCTGGACTCTAATCCATGACCTCTTGGATGCCAGTCCGGTTGACCGAGTGTCAGATATCCAGGTTCGGTCAGCCAAGGGTCGAATATTCGGGGTCGATTAGCCAAGGGTCGGATATTCGGGGTCGATTAGCCAAGGATTAGCCAATATTCGGTGTCGGTTGCCCAAGTGTCGGATATCTGTGATCGGTCAGCCAAGGGTCGGATATCCGCAGTCGGTTATGCATGGTCGGCTAAGTGAGGTTCACCTCGGGATCTGGACTTGCATACCTGAGAGAAAAATAGCATGCTTGTGTCATTGCCTGATACGGTTAGGACTGTCATGCTTGTGTTATGGCTTGGTGCGATTAGGGCTGCTCATTTGTCAAGATTGTTTGGAAAGGAGCAATCTCAATAAGGCTGCACTGGTAATTGTTTGATCAGATCCCAGATCCTTTCTCTCGCTCAGAATCTATCGATCACTTTTGCTCACACTGCTGCCGTTACCATTTGTTTACGTAGAAAAATGGTGATCGGAAAGTCACTCCAGGGTTCGAACGTACTCATCACCTTAAGTTTTAATAATAATGGCATGTTGCAACTCACACCCACGTATATGTGGACCACATGTGTGGTGCACATGTATTTGTGCTTCATACTTCATGTATACAAACAATGATTTTCACCCACCGGACATGTACAAACATCTTGTTTTGACAAAAAATCTTTGGATCCAGTCAACCTTGTTCCCAGGGGCAGGTTGCTCAGATCCTAACCAATGGATCTGGATCAAGATCCGACCAATTGATTGTTACAAGTTGAGTGGACCCTACAGATCTGGGTCTGGATTCCAATGCTCTTTTAATGCTTGTATGGTGTATGTCTGCCGTAATGTGATTGCTGTCATTGTTATTTACCTCCATGTGATTACTGTCGTTAATGTTTTCCTCAATGTGATTGCTGTCATTGTTGCTGGTACTGGTCTGTATCCACAGAGTCAAACTATGATGAGGCAGTGTTTGGATCTCGCCTTGGTCACGGTGACTTGCTGCAAGAAAGACAAGTATCGGATATGGAGACACGCTGGATGAAATCACAGAAGAAATACTTTGCCGCTCCGTCTAACGGGGACGAGAACCTCTTCAATCCTTTCCCAAGTAAGAACCTCAAACAGTGCATGTGCTATATGAATCAGTTTTTTACAGTAATCTTCCAATGTTTGTGTGTGTGTGTGTGTGGTTTGGGGGGGGGGGGGGGTGAGAGTTTGCTAAACAACAGGGGAGATACACGAGCACAAGGTGTGCATGCCCTGAATGCTCCTGTCTGATGTGTTGCCCTCAGCATTACGGCGCAGCCTCACTGATAAAAGCAAGATATTGCCAGCATCTAAACGTCTGAACAACTTCACTTTGGAGCAGCCAACAGACCTTGTCAATACCAGGTACAGTGTACATGTGTATACATTGCTAGGATTAGCAATTGCTTGTTGGATTGATTTTAGTACATATCGTATTTTCCGCAGTATAAGACACGCTAGAGTATAAGACGCACCCAGATTTTGTTGTCACAAAATACAGCCATCTACCCTGTATTATACAGACATCTACCCTGTATTATACAGACATCTACCCTGTCTTATACAGACATCTACCCTGTATTATACAGACATCTACCCTGTATTATACAGACATCTACCCTGTATTATACAGACATCTACCCTGTCTTATACAGACATCTACCCTGTATTATACAGACATCTACCCTGTATTATACAGACATCTACCTTGTATTATACAGACATCTACCCTGTATTATACAGACATCTACCCTGTATTATACAGACATCTACCTTGTATCCCCCCCGTTCATTTGACCATTGTAGTGTAAACCACACTGACTTTTTGTTTGTGGGTGAATTATGAGTGTTAAAAGTGCGGCTATTACTCCGAAAAGTACGGTAGTATGTGGTATGAGTATTGTATAGCTGTTGTGTTGCTCACCTACCTACCAGTGCTGTACACCTACCTACCAGTGTTGTACACGTCTAACCCTGTACCTACCAGTGTTGTACACGTCTAACCATGTACCTACCAGTGTTGTACACGTCTAACCCTGTACCTACCAGTGTTGTACACGTCTAACCATGTACCTACCAGTGTTGTACACGTCTAACCCTGTACCTACCAGTGTTGTACACGTCTAACCCTGTACCTACCAGTGGTGTACACGTCTAACCATGTACCTACCAGTGGTGTACACGTCTAACCCTGTACCTACCAGTGGTGTACACGTCTAACCCTGTACCTACCAGTGTTGTACACGTCTAACCCTGTACCTACCAGTGGTGTACACGTCTAACCCTGTACCTACCAGTGTTGTACACGTCTAACCCTGTACCTACCAGTGTTGTACACGTCTAACCCTGTACCTACCAGTGGTGTACACGTCTAACCCTGTACCTACCAGTGTTGTACACGTCTAACCCTGTACCTACCAGTGGTGTACACGTCTAACCCTGTACCTACCAGTGGTGTACACGTCTAACCCTGTACCTACCAGTGGTGTACACGTCTAACCCTGTACCTATCAGTGTTGTACACGTCTAACCCTGTACCTACCAGTGGTGTACACGTCTAACCCTGTACCTACCAGTGGTGTACACGTCTAACCCTGTACCTACCAGTGTTGTACACGTCTAACCCTGTACCTACCAGTGGTGTACACGTCTAACCCTGTACCTACCAGTGTTGTACACGTCTAACCCTGTACCTACCAGTGTTGTACACGTCTAACCCTGTACCTACCAGTGGTGTACACGTCTAACCCTGTACCTACCAGTGTTGTACACGTCTAACCCTGTACCTACCAGTGGTGTACACGTCTAACCCTGTACCTACCAGTGTTGTACACGTCTAACCCTGTACCTACCAGTGTTGTACACGTCTAACCCTGTACCTACCAGTGGTGTACACGTCTAACCCTGTACCTACCAGTGTTGTACACGTCTAACCCTGTACCTACCAGTGGTGTACACGTCTAACCCTGTACCTACCAGTGGTGTACACGTCTAACCCTGTACCTACCAGTGTTGTACACGTCTAACCCTGTACCTACCAGTGGTGTACACGTCTAACCCTGTACCTACCAGTGGTGTACACGTCTAACCCTGTACCTACCAGTGGTGTACACGTCTAACCCTGTACCTACCAGTGTTGTACACGTCTAACCCTGTACCTACCAGTGTTGTACACGTCTAACCCTGTACCTACCAGTGTTGTACACGTCTAACCCTGTACCTACCAGTGGTGTACACGTCTAACCCTGTACCTACCAGTGGTGTACACGTCTAACCCTGTACCTACCAGTGTTGTACACGTCTAACCCTGTACCTACCAGTGGTGTACACGTCTAACCCTGTACCTACCAGTGGTGTACACGTCTAACCCTGTACCTACCAGTGGTGTACACGTCTAACCCTGTACCTACCAGTGTTGTACACGTCTAACCCTGTACCTACCAGTGTTGTACACGTCTAACCCTGTACCTACCAGTGGTGTACACGTCTAACCCTGTACCTACCAGTGTTGTACACGTCTAACCATGTGTATTGATTCTATTGAGGATAGCTCCTTGGTCCTGTAATAAGAATAAGAATAAGAAGAACAGCTCACATATTACTCAGAATTGAGCTCTACGCATCTGTGAGTGAAAAGGTGCCATTCATGTCTGTTTTCGCCTAAGACAGGTCATAGGTCCACTGACAACTTCTTAGTCCAATATGTGCCGTTGTGTCCGATATTCACTAACAGTCTGTGCCGCTGCTGTTGTTTTAGGCAATGTTTTACTCTGTGCTACTGCTTGCAGCCTTCTGTACCAAGCTTACTGTTTATCACTGAATGTTGCACACATGACTCCATTCCACACTGAGGTTAACAGCTAATGTGAATACACAAGAACTAACTGTCTCTTCTGTTGTCTCAGTGGGTTCTGTTCTCGTTGTCCTGTGTGGGTTCTGTTCTCGTTGTCTCGGTGGGTTCTGTTCTCGTTGTCTCGGTGGGTTCTGTTCTCGTTGTCCAGTAGCCTGTGAATGTACAGTGCTGGGGCCACTGCCAGTGCTCTAATTCGTCTGTGTGTTGCTGTTTGATTATGCATAGTGACAATCAGAGTTTCCTGTACGAAGTAACGACGGGTGTGCTGGATGGTCGCGGCATACCCTGGTTGAAGCAGAGAAGAGTAGATCGGCTGTTGATGACGGAGTGTTTGCGACAAACCGTGCTCAACACCATCAGTGAGGCTACTGGCATTGCATCATCTTCCAGCGGTGTGCCGGATATCGTAAGTTTGTTTTAGCGTTCTCTCACGTCTTCCGTCACTGTTTAGAATGTACTCCCCCTGGAAATATACACTCTGTGACTACGTGTGACCTGTCTGTTCTGGTGAGTTGAGCTATGAGGAATCGAGCAATAGTGACTCAGAGGTAGATTCGGACGTTGCCTTTTTGTATAATAATGTACATGCTCCAAGGAAGCATATCCACTCACTTTATTGAGCTATGTTTTGTTCCTATGTACCCAATGCGTTGATCACATGATCATCATTTTAGAATGCGGATAAAAAGTCACCAAGTTTTTGGTTCCGGAGGAAGTACTCGTTAAAAGGGATCCCGCTTCCATCCCGTTACTGTTCTTGCGGGGGGGGGGGGGGGGGGCAAGGAGGCAGTGCCGGGGTCTGATCTACTTACTCCCACTGCTAAAGGACCTTCATCTGACCACCTTGATCTGTGTGTTTGGAGGCATACAAATGAATTGGGCCAGCCAGGTCAACTGAGTCTGGTGCAAATCGGGAATGTGTTCATTTTTCATGTGGACGCAAAGCACATTTTTTGTTCTCTTTTCTTCACAGTTGTTCTATGTTCTGTGTGTTTCTGTGCGTGTGTGTGTGCGTGCACGTGTGTGTACGTGCACATGTGCACGTGCGTGCGTGTGTGGGTGTGCGCACGCGTGTGTGTGTGTGTGTGTGTGTGTGTGTGTGTGTGTGTGTGTGTGTGTGTGTGTGTGTGTGTGTGTGTGTGTGTGTGTGTGTGTGTGTGTGTGTGTGTGTGTGTGTGTGTGTGTGTGTGTGTGCATACGTGCATGCTTGCGTGTGTGTAAGAATATTGTGATCTGCAGTGGTTGTACAAGCCGGTATATAAAGGTGTGCATGCGTTGCTCAAGTCCATTCTCAATGGTATTGAGAGTACTGTATCAGCAGGTGGCCAGGAACCAATTGCGTCCAGTTATCATTTTCTGGAGCTCTGTTACTCGCATTTCACTGGCAAGTTTGTGGAGTCAGAGAAAGGCACTCCACAGCCCATCACCACTCTACGACAGGTGGGCATTGCTTGTTGTTGTTACTTGTACTGTTATCATACTCATCATTATCTTTATCACTGACTTCATCAGTGTTATTGCTGTCGCTGTGGTCATTCAAGGGCGTCCTGTGTTCTGTCCTGTGTCCGGTCTTGTGTTCTGTCCTGTGTCCGGTCTTGTGTTTGTGTTGAATACTATGCACACATGTTTTGTAGTGTTCGGCAGGTGAAACTGAGACAACTGGGACATTGGAGTCGACAACTGCAATAGATGCAAGATTGCGAAAGACCAGTGACTCTGTGTTGATTGATGGTAAGTACGGTACAGCATGAACTACATCAGTACATGTGAATACATGGTCAGTACGGTACAGCATGAACTACATGTGTACATGTGAATACATGGTCAGTACGGTACAGCATGAACTACATCAGTACATGTGAATACATGGTCAGTACGGTACAGCATGCACCCAGTGTGGTTTACGGAAGTAAATTTGAAACTGAAGAAATGAAGGAAGCTTGCATAAACCACGTGCATAGGCGGTTGTGCTATGTGAAATCCGACCCGAAGTGCAAAGCTGGCGCCCTGGACCAGTTCCCGTTACGTAATTATATTCGTACATGTGTACACCCAGCAGCATGCGCACTACATGTAGACATACCGTACTCGCGCGATTAGAGCCCTCTCTTGAATAGTGCCCTATCTCGAATACTGCCCTAGTCTCCAAGAGCCAGTGAAAAATAAAGCCCTCTCTTGAATAGTGCCCCCCCCCCCCCCCCCCCCCCCCCCGTCCGTCTTGTAACCAAGCCCATGTGCAAGTTTGGTGTTCTTTTGCTAATGTTCTTGGCCATTTCTTGGCAGTGGCACTGGTGTTTTCAGGAACAAAATCGCAGGTCTTGTTCCCGTTTCTGTGGAGTCGTGAGCGTTTACAGTACACTTTAGGCTCTGTTTTTCTTTGTTTTATGCTGGTTGATGCAAATGTACCAGCAATGAAAAAATAGTGCCCTCCCTTGAATAGTGCCCTCTCTTGAATACTGCTCCATCTGTGATGGACATTGAAAAAATAGTGCCCCAGGGGCACTAATCGCGCGAGTACGGTACTTCCATTGAAGTAGAAAGAATGCACGAATATTCTCCTTACCGCCAATCACATAGGCGATGCGTTCAATCTATGGAAGTACATGTGTAACGCTATACTTCTTACGCATGATCTTATTTTGTGTTTGAAATTGCATCCCCGTGTAGCAGACAGCAGCTCAGCACAGGAGATGAAATACAGAGCTCTCTCGCTTCCACCTCAGGCACTGCCACTAGATCAACGCGCTGGTGGATTTCCTGATCGTTCACCGAAGACAGGTGTGTAGCTAGTACTACATGAGCCAGAGCGCGCTAAAACATGACCACGGCTTTTTTTTGAAAAGTAGAGATAATCGCGATTTGAATTCCGCGGCAAAAAATACGAAGTGCAGTGCAACGCGAGTCGCTGTTGTTGTTCTCCTCGGTCGACTGGACTGTTCCGGATGCAATTCTTTGTTGCAAGTAAGTTTATTTGTTAGAGTTTGTATTCCATGTTGCGCTGAGTCGCCTAAAACTGATCGTCATCGATGTATCGACAGAAGAGCCTAGTAGTAGTAATGTACTGCGGAGCGGAAGAAGACGACATCATCGCACTCCATGTGCAGGATAAAATATTTTGAGGATTCGAGTCGGAAACAGAAGGAAGACGATGATGGCTACAGCGACGAGTCATTTGAGGGCGACACTTTCATCGAGCGTAAAGAGAATTGATGCTGGTAGTCCCACGATCTGCAGTGATGAGGAATTCTACTCTGATGACAACCTGGCAAGCGATTGGCATCGACACTGACTTGGGAGGTGAGTCGGCCGATGATTTGGCCAGAATGGACATCGCTGCACATATCCGGGACAATGCCAGTATTGGTTGCAAGTGCAAAAACAATCACTGGACTCTGCTGCTCCCTCAACTTGCTCAAGTCGATAATTTGAGTACCCTTATGCGGAACATCGCTAGCATGAGCAGTATGCAGCGAAAGCAGTACTCTCTGGCGAGCTGAGAAAACCGTGTGCAGATGGGCTTTGGTGTGGGGAATATGAGTGCGACGTCTAGTATGTTGAGGAACACTGTGTGCAGCAGTGTATACTGTATATCTGAAAGTACAGGTGGAGTGTGATGGAGAGGACATGGAGTGCCAACTTCTTGGGCCATCTACAGATGTTGACCGTGTTTTCGCTGGCGGTTCTCCAGTGGTGCTCCAAACAGGAGGTATTTCGGACACCCAGCTCAGCTGCCTATAGACAATTTGGATGTGGCTGAGTACCTGTCAGCTCATGCTATAAGACCCTGGACAGAGGAACTGACCCGGAAAGGATGAACCAAGGGGCATATCAATTGTGTGCAAAAATTACAATCCCATTGCTGTACATAGAATTTCACCATTTCAACAGTGCTGCATATAATACCATTGTAGCAACACTTAGACATGTCGGATCAATCCAAAACTTTCAGACAGTGAACATTAGGTGTGTTAGATCATTTTTGAACAAAAAACTGAAAATCGAATTTTTGGTCTGTGGTCATATTTTGGCGTGCTCTGGCTCACATGTACATGTACGGTGTTACTGCTCTATGAAATACAATCGTGTGAGTTTGCACCCTGCACCAGTTCACCATGCCAGTGTGTGCAGGTCTATTGGCTGCACATCACCCAGTGTGGCATTGACTCACTTGATTGGCTGTACATCGCCCTGTGTGGCATTGACTCACTTGATTGGCTGTACATCGCCCTGTGTGGCATTGACTCACTTGATTGGCTGTACATCGCCCTGTGTGGCATTGACTCACTTGATTGGCTGCACATCGCCCTGTGTGCCATTGACTCACTTGATTGGCTGTACATCGCCCTGTGTGCCATTGACTCACTTGATTGGATTTCATTGAGCAACACTGTAGTGTGGTTAGTGTATTTTTAGTGTATTGCGATTCTTGCTGCGGTGACAATGTTGCAGTCTTCTGGTTGCGATTCTGAGGTTTTGGGTGATCCAGGGTAGAGGGTATTGTGTGGTTTGCGGAGTGATCAGTGTTGGTGGATTGTCTTAGAAGGACAGAACCGAGCTGTGGATGTAAGCAAGCACCTTGCTGGGGTGTTAGCACATTGATAATTCCCGGTAGGCCGCGTACTAGTATACTGTTACCGTATTTTCCGGAGTATAGTGCGCACTTTAGATGTGCTATTTTAGGCCCTAAATCGCAGGTGCGCACTATGCTCCGAATATGAAATGCATGTATTTCAATGAAGATTGAAGTGCGCACCCCCAATGAAGATTGGGGGTGCGCGTTATACAAAGGTGCGCACTATACTCCGAAAAATACGGTACTATCATGACGAGGATCTTCTTCTCCATTTCCTCTATGATGAGTGTCTTAGGTCAGCGTCGGTAGGACTAGTATCCATGGGTGTATGCCACACTACCCACAGTGTACTGCACGCTTGCCGCATGTATCATTGTCGGCACTTACTCTACATAGCGCTGGTTGTTTACTCTCCAGCGTGACAACTGTTCCTTGAAGGAATACAGCGTCTTCCTCTGCTCTCTGTTCTCGGCCATTAGAGTTTAGAAACTCGTGGCCATCTCCTGAAAAGCATTGTTCAAGTGCTCTGACATGCGCTTCTGCTCCGTTGGCATGTCGGCCAGTAGGTTCTGTACATTAACAGCACCTGCTGACTAGACACACCACTACCCATTGATTCATCTTTAGACACAGCTACTCAGAAGTGTTGTGGCAGGTTTCTGGCTGAGGCAGCATTTTTCCTCGTGTGACCAAACCAGGAGTGATCTTGCCGTGTCGAGCAATCGAAAGTGATTGACACTTTTTTTGTGGATGTGTTTGTGTGTATTGATGACAGGTCGTGTCTCACCGCTGGGCAGAACGTCAGGTAAAGATGGTCTAATACGGCGTGCTACTCCACTACCGAACATCATCCACCCAGCAACAAAGGCTGAGGAAAGTCGATCTGCTGCTGCCGCTATTGCTGCTGCCGCCACCGCTGCTCATCAGTCATCACACAAGACCTCACCTGTTCTTGATAGGTGAGAGAGCATCACCTAAATAGTACATCACCTAAATAGTACATCACCTAAATAGTACATCACCTAAATAGGACATCACCTAAATAGTATATCACCTAAATACTGCATCACCTAAATAGTACATCACCTAAATAGTACACCTAAATACTGCATCACATACTCAATTTGCGGACAGAACTGTTTCGTCCTTTGTGGACTCGTCAGCGCAGCACAGAGAAAATGAGGCCGAACCTGATAGCAATGAGTAATCCGAAGCCAGATTTAAGCCAGGCCCGAGCGTACCTTGCCAGAGTGCTCAAACTGACAAGTCAGTGAGCTCCGCATAGCGCAAACAGCAAAGGCACTACCCCACACGAGAGTGCTCAACTGCTACAAGAGCAGGAGTGAAATACTCAATAAATAATGCATAGGCAAGATAGTGCATAACAAGAGCATGCAACTTCTGAGCATGCAAATCCTGTTGTGAGCTGCGGTCGACTCGCCCACGGCAGGATTATCTATCATGTCATTTATTAGCAGACGCATGATAAAGTATGCAGAGTGAGACTACCCCATGCTTGTCAAGTACGCACACGGTGTCAGTCCATCAGGCTCAGGACCACCAATAGATCTACTGTGAATCCTGCCCTAGACAGACACGCCCTAGACAGACGCCCTTGGTGCCGCGGAAACTGTCCTGATATGACTGAAATTCCGCTTGATCCAGGGATGCAAGTTCGATTCACAAAATGTTGGTGCATGCAAGTCATGTACACTTTGATTGCCGTACAAGTCATGTACACTTTGTATGCTGTCTAGGTATGGTATGATGCCATCAATGTGGCAAACATCGCGAGTGGCTGATGTCATAGAAAATTCTTGAAAACCTATTGTGGCTTACATGAAGACTGCAGGCGAAATTGCCGCTCTCTCAGGTGTGAATTACTCCCATGGTGGCACATGATATAACATGTGTCCACACAATGCCTTCAAATGTACCTCGACTGCCCCAGATTACTTAGACATGTGATCATTGCCGTGGCAACCTATCTATCAACCGATGAGCCCTAATCGTGTAGACGGGATGTTTGTCGCCCACTTAGGAGCACCCGCTTACTAAGTACTTGCCTTGTACATCAGTCCGTACATGTGCATTGGCCACTGCATGACGATATTGCTGTGTTTTGTTCATTTTTCCCATTTGCTACATGTTTGCAGAAAGCAGCTCAAGTCCAAATCAGATTTGTCTCCTGACAGTGGGTCATCGAGGAAGGAAGATGGATCAGATCGCAGGTCAGCGCAATACTGTAGCTGCTGCAATATTTGTTTAGCAATTCACTTGATACAGCGCTCTGCATCTGGGGCACACCCTGTGTGTTATTTGTTTAGCAATTCACTTGATACAGCGCTCTGCATCTGGGGCACACCCTGTGTGTTATTTGTTTAGCAATTCACTTGATACAGCGCTCTGCATCTGGGGCACACCCTGTGATACGTCTGCAGTGTGCGGGACCTCTTCGACAGCTGTCCGATCTGCTTTTATGGTGGTATACATTCATGTGTGTGTCTGTGTGTGTGTGGGTGTCTGTGGGTGTCTGTGTGTCTCTGTGTGTCTGTCTGTGTGTGTCTGTGTGTGCGTGTGTACGCACTTATGCGTGCGTACATGCATGCGTGTGTGCGTGTGTCTGTGTGCGTCTGTGTGTGCATGTGTGTGTGTCTGTGTGTCTGTGTGTGTACATGTACTTGTGTTATTGATTCAGGTATCTGTATGAGGAGTTCATAGGCAAGCAGCGCAGTGCATTGTGGGACAAGATGGGATTCTGGGAGACTTTGTTTGGTGATATTGTAGCACAAGAGAGACAAGCCATGGGTCTTAATGACAATCCAGTACAGCTGATTGAACGGTATGTTGAAACAAGCTATATGTCTCCTCTCATCTCTTGTCATCCTTTGCGGTGCTTGATGTGTTTTCCTGGGCATATGTTGTCCTATTACTTCTTCAAGTAGTTTGGGTTATTTTATTCATGCACGCAACGTTGAAGTCGATGTTGATTCCGAGGAAGCCTTTCGTTAAAGTTTCGTATAACTACTCTTCAAATTGGCACATTTCGTCAATGCGATCTACCATGCAAACATCAATGAATACAGCTTTCTGGCAGTGCAGCTGTAACAGAACTGAGAAAACATGCCGTTGAGATGACTGTGCTTAGTGGGTCAAAGCACGAAGTACTATTATCGTATACTCAATAGTAGACTCAATACCACCATACAGCCACATAGGGAAACAAACAGTTCACACATTGTTTCATGTTCCACTATTGCCTTGGCACCCGTAATGCAGCCTACGGGTGCAGCAAGCACCTGGAATGATGCATTGGTGGCCGCATTTTCGTTGTGTGAACTGAAAACAAAAACGAAAATTGAAAAATGCATAGGTGGGGCGCTATCAGAGTAGGGGAGAGGGGGGGGGGGGGGGTTGATCAGAGTACACCCCCCCCCCCCCCCTTGGCTAAAAGCCTGCCGTATTTTCCGGAGTATACCGGTATATTGGAGTATAAGCCGCACCCAGATTTGTTGTCACTAGACACAGACATCTGGCCCATTACTAACCACCGTTAATTAGACCTTGGTAGTACAAGCCGCAGCACTGACTTTGTTGGGTGTTTAAAGTGCGGATTATACGCCGGAAAATGCGGTATGTGCAACATGTTCAGAGCCTACTCTCATGGGACGTTTGCGACAATGACGTCATTCGCTGAAGTGGCTTTTTGGGTGACCTCGCTGCTTGTGCTGGCCACACACCTGGTTTTTTGGTCGTCCTTTGCTTTGAAGTTTTCAGTTTTTTTTTGTTGACAGTCTACGGCACTAGAGTGAAAGGGCTTGCGGTTCAGTAGTTGATGCACTAGTGGTCCGAAGGGGCTCTTACGCTTGACAATGCTGGAAGATATCGAGGCAGTCAGTCTACCAAAGCGATGCTCCATCTGCAGTGCATTGGATGCCTGTGCATGTGTGCGGTACTCCAGTGCATGTATCAGACTGCTGTTGGGACAGTGCCAGCAGTGTCTGAAAGCGGTCACATAGTGCCAAGATGGAGCACTGAGCCTTGTTGCTGCCCTTGAATGCTTCAGATGCATGTACAAGGTCAGCAAGCTCCCTCACTGTGTACACTGTAGGACTGGTGGGTGTGGGCTGCTGAACAGTGCTACTCAGTATTGAAGAAACTGTTGAAGTAACCGGCGACAATAAGTCGAAAAGCGCTGGGCGTGCGGCCGCAGGGCGGTATTGCTGCTTACAATACCAAACAGCTTCCGCTACTCTGCTGGTGAATCCGGGTCCTGCATGTCAGATTATTGTGTTGTTGTTGTTTTTTGGGGGGGGGGGGGGGGGGCTTAGAAGAAATGTCCTGTGTAGTCATTCTGGTGAGCTCTCCTCTGCTGTTGCTGCTGCTTTGCTAGGTTCCGTCGTCTCAGCTCTGTCGATCGTGTGTGCTTGGAACATGAAGAAGACCTGGCCCTAACTGGTCTACTTGTCAACATGGCAGCATTCATGGTTGCCATGGGAGCTGAGCATGGTCAGATCACCAATAAGGTATGTGTCCTGTACCTCTGGAATGTGTTATGTAACTACTTACTGTATACACAGTGCATGCATGCATAGAATAGTACTATGTGTACTGTTTGTTCAATCATGCAGACCAGGGAGTCGTACTCAAACTAGGGAGGTGACACGGCACAGAAATCCGTGTCACAGGGGTTGACTCGCACCCTTGACCCCTCGTTGTTATTTTTGGAATAGTTCAGTCCAGTCCAGTCCGAAAGGTCATACTTGGATCGACTCGCCTTCTGTACTTCACCTCCAAGCGTGCAACGCGAGACCTGCAAAGTATGATTTTTCTGTGGGGAACGATTTTGCCATTGATCAAGTTTTTATTGGAGTGCTCAGGCATACTACGATTGCTGAGACGTCCCGAGCACGCTTGTTCAGGTTCTCTATCTTTGACGAGCCGGTCCTACAGCCCCCTACATTGTATCTAACGACGTAGGAGCTGACAATGTAAGAGGATTTCCCTGGAAATAATGATGATGGTGGTGTGACTGCTGCAGGAAAAATGCTGGCTGTTTATGACAGTATGACTAGATGTACAATGTAGCTCTCTTGTATGGTACTTAACCCCTGCTATAAATGTGTTGTTTAGGAAGACTGGTGTATTGTGCAAGTCATAAAGAAGAAATGGGGCAGATACACGACTTACAATTTTCAAAAACCAGCTTCGTGTTATGTCTAATTTGTGTCAAAATTGTAGTATTTAGACATGACAATATCATTGGCTGTACTTCTCTAATATGGTACATAACCCCTGCTATAAATGTGTTATTTAGGCAGACTGGACCATTGTGCAAGTCATAAAGAAGAAATGGGGCAGATACACGACTTACATTTTTCAAAACCTGGCTTCGTGTTATGTGTAATTTGTGTCAAAATTGTAGTATTTCAACATGACAATATCACTGGCTGTACTTCTCTTATATGGTACTTAACCCCTGCTAGAAATGTGTTGTTTAGGAAGACTGGTGTATTGTGCAAGTCATAAAGAAGAAATGGGGCAGATACACGACTTACAATTTTCAAAAACCAGCTTCGTGCTATGTGCAATTTGGGTCAATTTTTAGTATTCGGATTAACCTAGGATACGACTCTGAACAGTTCTGAACAGTTACCGTAACACTACACGCCGTCTCATAACTGCTGCTGTTGCCATCACTGCTATCAATTAGTTCGGACATGGCAGGAGGTAAACAAATTGCTGGTAGTCTTTCAAAGAATACTGGCGAGTGATGGGCTGTAAACGAAATGTGCTGCCTCATTAATTTCAAAAACTAGACACCCATGCGGCACGCTTGGAGGTGAAGTACAGAAGGCGAGTCGATCCGAGTATGACCTTTCGGACTGGACTGGACTGAACTATTCCAAAAATAACAACGAGGGGTCACGGGTGCGAGTCAACCCCTGTGACACGGATTTCTGTGCCGTGTCACCTCCCTAGTTTGAGTACGACTCCCTGATGCAGACTAAGCATAGCAACGTTATTATCTTTATTCTCACGATGGCCGTAGCCAATAAGAGAGAGACAGTACTATGTGTTTTTCAATCAGGGTGGGTGCAATAAACCGGGAGAAACGGTGGCTAGCAGCAGCCGTGGTTTGGGTGCTTGTCTCATGACTGTAGCTTTGGTGTCCTGTGTGTGTAACTGTACCATCGTACACACCCCATAGAGATGTTCATGCACACACACACACACACACACACACACACACACACACACACACACACACACACACACACACACACACACACACACACACACACACACACACACACACACGCACACACACACACACACACACACACACACACACACACACACACACGCACACACACACACACACTTCCAGCCAAGCAAGTGTCAATGAGTGCATGCTCTCTCGTTGGCACCTCCAGCAAGGATATCAATGGTTGTAAGGCGATAAATAAAATAGTGAAGGTCTTGGAGGATACCTTCAATACATGGCTGGTGGTTTTTGTCTGCCTGTACCACCCTGGGTTTCAACCTGGGTCTTACCCTGGGTCCCACCCTGGGTCTTACCCTGGGTCCCACTCTGGGCCAACTAACTTGGCCCAAGAGGCACTTGTACCAGTAGTTGTAGAACTCGGTGAGACATGTCTTGCCACCACCACGGTTAGGTACTGTATCTATAAGTATTGCTGGCTTATTTCAACTTATTTGGGTGGTAGCGTCCATTACACGGACCCAGGTACGGTAACGTAGATCGCTCTTGTTTCCATTGCTGGCAGGTCACATCTCCTTCCAGTATTTTAGCTTGTATTTGCACTGCTGATGCCTCATTGGCTTAAACACAGTTATCCGTTTGCTGCATGGAGTATTTCACTCCTTGATTCAGTCGGCCTTCTAAGTAAAGTAAAGTTTGCCCGTCCACGTTACAACCGGCTTTACAATTGTGTTAGAAACACAACCAACTTGTAGGAAGGTTTGCTTGTGCCAGGCCACCACCATGCCTGGTTGGTTTGCCAGATCACCAGGATGCCTGGTTGGCTTTGGTCTTCTAGACTAATATAGAGCACTCTTAATTTATACATGCACTGCGCTTGTTGCCCTGCTTGGAAGCAAAAGGGGTTCCAACCGTGCCAGTGTGACCCACACTGGCCACAGTTAATTGGGAATGTGTTAGTAGGTCTGATAATGTGAGATCCTGTCGGTGCGGGTTTTGGCCTGATATGCTCTCCACTGACTGCTGTCGATCTAAGTCTATATCAGTCTGCCGCCTGTCTAGATGTCTTACTATCTGTCTGTCCATCCGTCCGTTCAGTGATCAATCTGTCTGTCTATCCATTCAACCGTATATCTGTCCATTTGTCTGTAACTTTGTGTGCATGTGTGTCCGTATGGTTCTGACTGCAGATTCGCCGTCTTGTTGGCCGTGCCCATATAGGTCTGCAGTTTAGTCAACATGTCTATGACATTCTGCGTGTACTCAAGCCAGCTGTAAGTTAATCATGATGACGTCATCGCCGGCTTACTGTCTGATGTCATTACCTTACTCTCCGCTCTCAAGTACTGTGTACATGCATGCATACAGAGGGGCTCTTGCGGCAAACGTCCAGGATTGCTTCATAGTTAATTCAGATCTTCTTGAATCTTACTTGTGTGCACTGTGTTACTACACTGTAATTTTAAAATAAATTATGGACAATTGGAATTTGGGATAAGAGGAAGGATAACATGTTACGAGTTATGGCTAACTCCGAGTTTGAATTTGAATGTTGGCGAAATCAGTTGTTTCCACTCGCAAATCTGGATTTTTCACACTATCTGTTTTGATTCTGGTTCTGAGTTGGGATTTAAAGTTTTTTTTTTTTTTTACTTGAAACCACGCACCCAATTCGTAAAACAAGAAAGAAGGAGGAAATGACAAAACAACAGACTAACAAGACATTGACTGAATGGGGCTGCAAATGCAACGCAGCGGTGGTGATGGGGTGCTGCAGGCTCCGCCGACCAATAGTTTCGGCATCCGCGCCTATTTCACGCATCAGAAAATCGGGAGAAGAAGAGAAGCGAAAGAGATTGAAAAAAAAGAAAATAGCGAAAGTATAGTGTGGAGAGAGAGAGAGAGAGAGAGAGAGACAGAGACAGAGACAGAGACAGAGACAGAGACAGAGAGCGAGAGACAGAGAGTAGAGAAAACATGGAAAAAGAGAGCAATACCTACATGTAGATACTAGATAGGTGCGATTAGACTGAGTCAGTAGCCCACATCCAGTTCTCGGCGCGCAAGTAGCGGTATACCTGCGTCTTGAATGCCTGCATTCGGCTGTGATGGGGAGGATGCAGGAGCAGATCACAGGGCAATGCATACCACTGGTGGAGCACACAGTGGGGAAATGATCGCTTCAGGACTAACGGGGTAGAGGCTGGCAGGCTGGCGTCCAGTTGAAACTGGTGGCCAGCAGCGCTGGCATGGCCGCTCCGGGTTCCCGGGTTGGCCGACTGCTGACGGCGAGCTGGCAGAACCGCGAGAAGTTGAGGTGGACCCGTAATTACTTGTAGCTTGTATAAACAAGCTAGGGCAGCTACTGTCCGTCTGATTGCCAGACTGGGCAGGATTGCTCCCGGACCGATGATTCTGAGGGCGCTGTGCTGGACTCGGTCCAATCGACTGAGGTAGCTGGATGACGCTCCAATCCAGATAAGTGGGGCGTACTCCAGCAGCGGACGAACGAATGCCTTGTACGCGGTTATGCGCCCAGCCGGAGGGAGAAGATGAGCAGACCGGCGCAAAAGACCAAGTCGCTGCCTTGCCCGGGTTGCAACAGACCGGAGGTGCTCCCCAAAAGACAGCTTCTGGTCAAAGAGGACGCCTAGGAGGGTGATCAAGTTTGCCTCAAGGACTTGTATTCCGCCAAACATGATTGGTGGGAGGTGTAAGTCAGCTCTTCGGAGCGTTGCAGTCATTGCCTGGGACTTGGTGGGCTCAAATGCAATCTTCCATTTCTGGCCCCAGTTATGCAGCCGATCGATTGACAGTTGCAGTGAGTGCGCTGCACCTGCCGCGCTGCCATTCGACACAATGGAGTAAAGTGTGGTGTCGTCTGCGTATGCCTCCAGCTGGGCATCATCCACCAGAACAGAGGGTGCATCATTTACGTACAGTAAAACAGTGTCGGGCCGAGTATGCTGCCTTGGGAACGCCCGCAGTTATGGGGTACTGGGTAGACGTATAGCCACCCACCAAGCATCGTAATGAACGTGATGACAGGTACGGCGACAGCCATGTGTGGAGTGGCCCAGTGATTCCTGCATTACGTGCCTTATGGAGACACCAACATGGGACACCCGATCAAATGCCCCAGCAATATCAACAGAGAGGATACGAGCTGCTCCATTTCGCCCGACAGCATTAACCCAGGCATGATGCAGAGCCTGCAGAGCATCAGATGTACCCAATCTTCTCCTGAAACCAAACTGTTGGGAGGTGAGGAGCTGATGGTGTTCCAGATGGTTTGTAACCTGCCTGTTCACAACAGTCTCCATCACCTTGGAGATGATGCTCAGCAACGAAACAGGGCGGTAGTTCTTGAGCACAGAACGCGAAGCCTTTTTGTGGATAGGAGCCACGTTTGCCGTTTTCCACATCTTGGGTTGAATGCCTCGCCGGAAGCAGAGGGAAAATAGCTGACACAGTGGTGAAATGTGCTCCCGCCATCAGTACATGCACTCTCCCACCACCACCACCATCACCACCATCAGTACATCATGCACTCTCCCGCCATCAGTACATGCACTCTCCCATCACTGCATGGGCTCAGGCTGACTCTCCGTCTAAACCCGTGCACCTAACCAGCAACAAAACTACTCAAATTCCGATTCCGACCGTTCAGACAGGTGTTTCAACTACTAACAACAGGTGCTATTGAATAGTGTGTGCATGTACATGACTACTCTGGCCAGTTGTACAGCTAACTATTAACTGATACTGTGAGCTGTCAACTGCCAATAATGTCTTACCACTGGTTACTATCATGTACTCCTCGCTCCTCCGTCCTCCGTCCTCTGTCCTCTGTCCTCCGTCCTGGGGACGAAGTTGTCTGACTTATCATGAGTGTGTGACTTACAGACACCGTATGCATATACACAAAATAAGCCGTTCGGTTGTATGTGTATTGCGGTTACCCCTAGCAACACTGACTAACAGTGGTTACCCCTAGCAACACTGACCAGTGTCCTATCATCTGCATTGTGTTTGCTTCCTTGTGCAGAAAGGAAATGCGTTTGAATTGTGGCCGTTGCGCAGTCGCCAGATTAATCGTCAGATGTTCATGGTACACCAAGGCCGCAACAGAGATGGAGACATGTGCATTATGGAGGTAACTAACAGGTTCAATTGGTGATTGCCAGGCTACTTTAGGTTTGTCAAGTACCTGCAATCCTATAATTATATGAATAAGATTTCCTGACCGTTTTGGTATGACACAAAGATGACCTCGTTGTGTTACTGTGTGCACCTTACATGTATGTGTGTGCCTCGTGTGTGCCTCGTGTGTGCATGTGTGTGTGTGCATGCGCATGTGCCTTGTGTGTGTGTGCATGTGTGTTTGTATGCGTGTGTGTGTGTGCGTGTGTGCATGTGTGTATGTTTGTATGTGTGCGTGCGTGTGTGTGTTTTGCTTGTATGCTGTGTTAGATCTCCGACTTGGCTATTGTGGTTAATGACTGGACAGGTGAAGTGAGGCAGAGGTGGTTCTATGAGAACATTGTTCGTGCCAACTACCATCCCAACTCTTGTGTCCTGGGCATGTGGGTGCGAGAAAGTGACGGTGTCATACCATACAATTTTTGGTGTGTCAAAAAGGTAGGTTTCAGTTTGTGCTACCATCTCCACTTTCTATGGTTGTGTAACGTTGCCGATTCCGTGGGGTGGGATCATGGTCTGTTATCTACTGCTCTGCTGTTCTGCCAGTTGTGGCTAAGTAGACTTGTCCTTGATGGTTACCACTAACATATTCGTGTGCGTGTTACACGATTACGAGTGCTAATCGGATGATGACGTCGCTTGGTTACCATTGACACACTCTATTTCTTTTGTGTATCTAGGGCCGGCAACTTTATGATGCTGTAGAACATTACATCACTGGATCTTCTGCGCCGACTGTGTTTGGTAAGTCTGATCTCCTTCTACTGTGCTGCTCAGCTCAATTAAATCTGATTGAGTGTCGAGTCAACTTTCACTGAGCTCTGAATCCCACGTATGTGCTGTACCCCCCCCCCCCCCCCCCCCACACACACACACACCTGGGAACACTGGGCTATGCACTGGTGCAGGGTGTAGGGTGTAGTTACGCATAATGTGCAGTTTGTTGTCTTTGGCTGTGTGGGTGTGTGCCCGTTTGTGCTTGTATGTGCTTGTATGTGTGTGATGTGTGTGTGGTGTGTGTATGTGTGTATATGTGTGTGTGTGTGTGTGTGTGTGTGTGTGTGTGTGTGTGTGTGTGTGTGTGTGTGTGTGTGTGTATGTGTGTGTGTGTGTGTGCACGGTTTAGTGCACATGTGTTGTGTCTGTCTGTCTGTCTGTCTGGCTGTCTGTCTGTCTGTCTGTCTGTAATTTTATGTGTCTGTGTGTTTGCTTGTGTATTTGTTTGTGTTGTCTCTGTATAGGAAGCAGTGTAACTGGGCAGTTTCCTGTGCGTGTAAGTGCACTAGGCTGCAGTGCACTAGGCTGCTGCAGTGGAGTTTGCTAATCCTTTGAAGAGTGTATCTATCAATTCAAATCAATAACCTCTCATGGAATACCGGTATCTCTTTTCATAAATTGGGAGGGGGATTCTTCTACTTTCTCTACACTTGTGACCAAGTACATGTGTGGAGTGTGAGTTGTAAAAGTACTACTCTTGAATGCACGGACATGCCGACATGCATGTGCATTGACTGTTGCCATGGTCACTATTGGCAGGGTACCGTAGTGTAGCTGTCGTCAATACCGTCATTGTTATCACTGGGTCTGTTACTTTGTGTTGTTGCTGTTCTTGTTTTGAATTCTTTATTCTCACGATGGCACCATCGCCAAAAAGAGATGTTGTTGTTGTTGTGTCCATGGTAGAATGCTGCCAGTCAAGAAGCTGCTATCCTGACTTTATCGCCAGACGGTATTCTGTGTCGCTACACTACGGGACGTGTAAGCTTCATTCTGACAGCGCTGTGTGTGTGTGTGTGTGTTTCTCCAGTAGACAGGAGTGGCAGATGAATACCTGGAGTGCTATCTTAATTAACGTGTTTGAAACCCACTTTCTTGACAATGGTTTTGCGTCTGAATTCCTACGGGCTTTATGAGGAACTACTGTGAAACTCTGAATTCCCAAGGAATTACTGTGAAACTCTGAATTCCCAAAGAATTACTGTGAAACTCTGAATTCCCAAGGAATTACTGTGAAACTCTGAATTCCCAAGGAATTACTGTGAGACTCTGAATTCCCAAGGAATTACTGTGAAACTCTGAATTCCCAAGGAATTACTGTGAAACTCTGAATTCCCAAGGAATTACTGTGAAACTCTGAATTCACAAGGATATGCTGACGGTGAAATTCTGAATTCCTACTGGCACATCCGTGAAAACCTGAATCACAGCAGGGATTACCAAGGAACTCTGTTACAGGCATCACTCAATCCCCATGGGTACAACCAGTTAACTCTCTGAATTTCCATGGCACTACCATGAAAATCTGAATTCTCAATAGGATTACCGTAAACCTCTAAATTCCCACTGGCATGTCTGTGAAACTCTGAATTCCCATGGGTGCGTGTGTGAAACTCCCAAGTGCGTTAATACTACTGTTACATGTAATTGTACGTACTTCTTTCTCCTCTACCGGATTTCCATTCTTGTTTTGTGCAGTGTGTTGTTTTCCTGTGTGGTGGCGCTGTGTAGTAGTGTGTATCCTGCACAAGAATCAGACTAGTATAGAGACCAATAACTCCCAGCTCATGCAGGAGGGTGCGTCAACTACCGGCATACTATCTATCCAGACAACATAGCAGCAGCGATATTTAGAGAGGTTCACATGACATGACATGCTTCATTAGGTCACATGGAAAACACTGTGCAGAGTCAGACTGCAGAGTGGTCACCAGAGTGAGACAGGTGGCACAATGTGCTGAGCTTTTGTCATGTGATGTGAAATTCTGTCATTTCAGACCGACAGGGAGAGAAGTTATTCAGTCTTGGTGATTATAATATTATGATCCTGCTGCTGGGTTCCCATGTATGGTGGTGGTAGTGTATTCTGTCCAATCTCCTCTGCTCTGTTCTTGTTTGTGTGCGGCTGTGCTGTACTGTGTTGTACTGTGCTGTGTCTGTCTGTCTGTCTGTCTGTCTGTCGGTCTGTCTGTCTGTCTGTCTGTCTGTCTGTCTGTCTGTCTGTCTGTCTGCCTGTCTGTCTATTTGTGTGCATGCGTGCGAGGGTGCATGTGTGTGTGTGTGTGTGTGTGTGTGTGCGTTGTTGCTCTTTGCCTGTGGCCGGGTGACTGTGTATGACCAATATACGCACACACACACACGGACGTTCATGTATGTTCACGTGCAGGCTGACGTCATGTATGAGCTTGGCAGCATAGCAGACTGTGCTGAGGAGAGTGATGTATTTCTGCTCAAGACTGTGAATGGTATGTACCAGTATTCACTGTAACTATGGCAACACACCACAAGTCCACGTACATGTTGCAAAAGAAGGGTCCACGAGCGGGATTCCAACCCAGCAACCCAGTCTTTGCGGGACAGTGCCCTACCTATTAGGCTACCGGGGATCACACACACGCATGGCTCCTTCTTGCTACAGTACTACTGTGTATGTAACCATGGTAACACAGTCATGTGTGATCAGAGTAATGAAGTATTTCAGTGGGGCAGTACTGGGTGGGGGCAAGACTAGCTCGAATATATGCACTCACGGCTGGCGTCGTTCATGCGGATATCGTCAGGTGGTGCTCTCGTGCTCAGGTAGTATTTCATGATACTCTCTACCAATCAGGAATGAGTTTGCTCCCACACTGGAGCTCGCGCTATTCCGCCGACTTGACTTGACACTTGACTGACTCATGACTGCCATCCAGAGCACACGAGAAGTCCATCGAACCTTCGACTCGGCAAACCTGCAAGAAAGCACCACTCCCTGCTCAATACACAGTGTTTCGGGGAATTCACCCCTCATCAGTTGAGCTTGAGTAGGCTGAGGAAGATTGTGCCTGAAGAGCACTACTTACATAGTGCTCTCCAGCAATCAGTAATGTTTTTTACAATGCTATTTTGCCCACGTTTCTGTAATGCTATTGTGTGTGTGTGTGTGTGTGTGTGTGTGTGTGTGTGTGTGTGTGTGTGTGTGTGTGTGTGTGTGTGTGTGTGTGTGTGTGTGTGTGTGTGTGTGTGTGTGTGTGTGTGTGTGTGTGTGTGTGTGTGTGTGTGTGTGTGTGTGTGTGTGTGTGTGTGTGTGTGTGTGTGTGTGTGTGTGTGTGTGTGTGTGTGTGTGTGTGTGTGTGTGTGTGTGTGTGTGTGTGTGTGTGTGTGTGTGTGTGTGTGTGTGTGTGTGTGTGTGTGTGTGTGTGTGTGTGTGTGTGTGTGTGTGTGTGTGTGTGTGTGTGTGTGTGTGTGTGTGTGTGTGTGTGTGTGTGTGTGTGTGTGTGTGTGTGTGTGTGTGTGTGTGTGTGTGTGTGTGTGTGTGTGTGTGTGTGTGTGTGTGTGTGTGTGTGTGTGTGTGTGTGTGTGTGTGTGTGTGTGTGTGTGTGTGTGTGTGTGTGTGTGTGTGTGTTTGAATGTGTTATTGGTGTTATTGATATGCAGAGGATCATGATGTCACGGAACACAGGTTTGAATCATTACAAGTAAGTGTACTGCTAGCTCATTCACATACATGTACATGTATATTCCACGTAATGAATATAATTATGTGCTATGCAATCTTAAATAATGCTGTTGTTGTTGCTGCTGCTTCTGCTGCTCTGTTGTTAAGATTGTATAGCACATATGTTGGTTATGTGCTGCTGCTGCTGCTGCTGCTGCTGCTGCTGCTGCTGCTGCTGCTGCTGCTGCTGCTGCTGCTGCTGCTGCTGCTGCTGCTACCACTGCTGCTATGACCGCAGTTGTCATGTGAAATCCGGGTGATTGTATGTGTCAGTCGTAAACCTTCGTCCCATATTTCTTTCTTGGTCTGCCTACCCAGTCCTGTAAACAGTTATTATCAGAGACGAATTGTGCAGCAGATATGTTGTTTGTCTTTGCACTAGCTTTACTCGGGAATGCTGTTTGCTACTACAGTAAGGTGGGCTCTCGCCTTCGTTACACCCAGATTTGGCCTCATCCACCAGTTCTTGAGATTTGGCCTCATCCACCAGTTCTTCCAGTTCTTGCTGCTTTCTTATGTTATCTTTCTACTTCTGTCAAATTGCTGTAAGTCCCTCTCTGCTCATCGTCAGCGGGAGTTGACATTCTTTTGAGTTACTGTTTGAGAGTGGCCTACAGTAGGTTTGTTGGATAGCAGTAGAATATATACACGTGCCATGCTTATAATGCATGTTGGCCTGTGTGTGTGTGTGTGTGTGTGTGTTTGTGTTTGTGTGTGCATGTTTGCATGTGTGTGTGTGTGTGTGTGTGTGTGTGTGTGTGTGTATGTGTGTATGTGTGTGTGTGTGTGTGTGTGTGTATGCGTGTGTGTGTGTGTGTGTGTGTGCGTGTGTGTGCGTGCATGCGTGTGTGCGTGCATGCGTGTGTGTGTGTGTGTGTGTGTGTGTGTGTGTGTGTGTGTGTGTGTGTGTGTGTGTGTGTGTGTGCATGCTGTTATTGTGTTGTGTGCAACAACAGGTCCAGCAGATTGTGCAGACAATGATGAACATCTTCTCGGTGTCTGCTGCTGGCAACCAGTCTACGAGCAACACTACATCACCATCCTTGCAGGACAGTAGTAGTAGTAATGCTGGCAGTGGCAATGCTTCAGATCAGCAGCTCACCACCACTGATGAGCAGTACTCAACCGGTGCAGTCC
>NC_088648.1:11928012-11978012 GCF_964019385.1 Sycon ciliatum | reverse complement strand
TCAGCGCCATTGTTTACTTCGTCAACATGGCAACAACCAAGGTCCAAAAAAAGTGTTCGGTTGATTTTGAAGGACCCGACGGATCTGAGATCTGGATCTGGATCCGACCAAACGATCATAGCCTACACATACTCTCGCTTGTCTGGGCTGCGATTGGGGTCAGCAGCTCAAGTCTGTGAGCTGCAAAGACCACGGATGAAGTAGAACTTACTTCTTGAAGTACAAATCCGAGGTCGAAACACACATCATTTCATGTACTTCTATGATACAGTGTTGTCTCCCTATAGTATACTGTATGTAAACGTGTAATTTTAGGTGGAATAAAATTTCTGTGTCAGGGACCTGCCAGGTTTCAGGTGTAATGTAGAATTAGGTGACTAGCATTCCCTGCACATACAGTGCATACTCCAGTGCTTTTTGGTGTAATCTAAAGTCAGGTGCCTGGTTTCTCTACCGAATTTCACGAAATCTAAGTTACACCGACAATGATGTGTTGTACAGTGTGCTGCAACTGCCGGTGTCAAACCAAACCACCGCATTAAACTAGTGGAAGTTCAGACTGTACCATGGTATATCCGTCCTGACAAGATGGCGGTGCAGATAGCCTGTGTGGCTCTAGACAACCTGTTGAGTTACAGTCTTGCCAGCGAACCTCTAGCATATAGTCTAGGGTGGAGACAATCAAACAAAGTGTACCACACATGCACACACACACACACACACACACACACACACACACACACACGCGCGCACGCATACGCACTCACACACATAGGGTGATAGTTCTGCGCTCAGTTGAAGTCTCTTCAGGGACAGAAACTCATTTTACTCCAAGTAAGATCAAGGAACAAAATGCACCAATGTTTTGACCAAGCAAAGGAATAAGAAAACCTCAAATTGCACTACCATTGCTGTCAAGGTGGATGCATGTGCAATGAAGGATGTCCGTAAATATCAATACATTTTTTAAGGACAATATTTGTTCATTCTCCCCTCCCTCCTCCCTCCCCCCTCAAAACGAACATACACATGTTTCCATCTACAGCCATCACCTAATTAAGTAAGAGACAACCAGCTCCAGTGGTTGTCACCTTTCACCACTGCTGTCATTCACACTTTTACTTTTGGATTTGCCTCATGATGCAGTCATTCACGCTTTGCACTGCCGCCATTCACAACTTTTAGATTTGCGCCATGCTGCAGCTATTTACACTTTGCTTTGTGAGTATATAAACCAACACTGATGCAGATTTCTCATTACTGTTTTCTGATGATCGCTTAGTGCGTGAAACTCGGAGTAAAAACACTTTCTCTGTCCTCCTATTGTTTCATACACTTGTTTATGCAGAGGATCGATATTTTTTTAATGAAGTGCAATCTCCTCATGAAACGTGACCAGCTGCAATTCTAAATTCACCATACACCTAGGTTTACGTTGCCACGGTCACACAACCTTGCCGTGTGGCTATGTTCGTGTGTTCACGACTGTCCTGTCACGGCCGATAACTTACTTACTTACTATTTTCGTGCTCTTGCCAGTTTGTGGAGTCATGGTTGTGTTGATCCGCAAGGTCTGTAGCTGTATCTGCTGCGGCTAACATGATGCCACCGCTGCCACTGCCGCCGCTGATTATCTCAATCATGATACACACCTGACTCACAAACACTGCACTGTTCTTCATGAGCTGCCAGCGGCAAGCATTGTAGCGGCCTGGGTTAGCAATCGGTGACTTTGATACAACCACAGCCATGGTTACGTCAGTACACAGTGGCAATACAGCCAGGTCACAGTGTAAACATACACACTGCGGCGGATGGCGTTGACACTACCGCCAACAGGGATGAGGATGAGGATGATGATGACTGGTTCGACTCAGATAGTCAGAGATACCTCTTCGTCTCCAGCAGGCACTAGCTAGTCAGCATAGCCTGCTCATGATGGTGTAGTCTCCCTCACGCAACACATGATGCACGCAGGCTAGCTCAGTGCAGGAAATACGCAATGCGAGCTATAGTCTACATCTGATTCCGACAGTGCTTGCTGCACATGTACACTCCCGCACACGCCACTGTGAGTGTGTCCACAACAGAAGCAATACTACTATTTGCAGCAATACTACTATTTGCAGCAATCTCCAGCAATCTGCTCCAAACTGATGAACCGACTAGACCTCTCTGCATCCTTCCCTTCCACCAATCAATCGCTTGTGTTCAAGTCAAGGTAAACTCCTGTCACCTGCATACATGTATGTGTAGGGTGCAGGGTGCAGAGTGCTGCTGCTAAGACTGGTACGCACCACGCCACCAGTCTCGGGTGTGGTGCTTCATCGCAGCGCTTCTCCTTCAACACTGCAATAGCTACTTGTAGATTGTTCATGTCGTTACCAAAGCAAATCCTTAGATGGCTTCACGATGTCCCAACTCGTCCACCACGGGAACATGACCAAACACCTGCACTCGCTACTGCCGTACTGCCTACTGGGAAAGTTTCCCTCACCCGACACTCCACAGTGAGTTGCGAGTCGTGGACGTGTGGAATCGCTGGACCACGTACAGCTTTGCACTTCGAACGTCATCATCTCTTTCCTCCACAAACTGTCTTGGGCGGTTGAAAGCCGCAGAATAGACAACGTCAACAAGATGACAACACTCAGCAGAGCTGCAGGTTTGATCAATCCTGCAGCTGCAGCAGTGTAGCCTGTACTGGCTGTAGGACTCCTTCACTGGCCCCGAGGCCCGGCCAGTGAGTAAGAGCTTGAAGGTATAGGCGCTAGGCCTCGATTGTCGATCGATGCCTATACTACTAGTAGATCTACGATCCGGATCAACGATCGGCCCACTACTGCCTGGCACTAGAGAGGTTTTGCCGAGCGCGCGAAATCATCGTTATGTCTTATGACTATGTCTCATAGTATGAGAACAGACAGACTCTCGATCTGGGCATGTTGTAGATCTGCAACAAGTGCGCAAGCAAGCATGCATGCAGCTGTGCAAGTGGCTTTGCTCCCGCGCGCTAGCGCTGCGTTGTAAGGGGGGGGGGGGGGGGGGGGGGGAGAGAAGCAGCTAGCCGGCTAGCCTACACACAGACACGTACACAGACTCATGATGTAAAAGGGCACACGTTTTTGTTTCTCGTCAGAGTCGTCACCCGGTACCCCGCGGCGCGCATATTGGTAGATCTACGCACACACTCATGCCAAGGCCTAAGTAATCATGGTAATCAAGGAGGATCCTACTTCCTAGGAGGTGAGCTGAGGGCGATTATTCATTATCCAGCCATGGCAAAAAAAAACAAAAAAAAAAGTGCAAATCAGAACAACAACAATAAAAGAAGAGATTGGGCTGCAAATCAAGTTAGTTGAATACCGGTACATGTATACTACCGTATTATCTCTAATATAAGCACAGTCTCCAATAATAGCACGTCTCCAATAATAGAACACCTTGGAGTGGCATTCAAAAAATAAAGTGCTCAGTCTCCATTATAAGCACACTCTCTATCTTTACCGGCGAAAAACCCTGAAATGTGTGTGTCTGACATGAATTTGGCCGGCAACATGCCTATGAAATGAGGTTGAAATAATAATGGAACAGTCTCCAATAAAGGAACGTCTCCATTAATAGCACGGGGCGGAGGTACATTGAAAAAATAAAGGACGTGCTTATATTAGAGATAATACGGTATTAGGTTTACGGGAAATGGTCCGAGAGATCACGAACAAAGGCAGACATAACATGTTTTCACATGATTTCAGTTTTTGGGGAAGCGAGCTATTATGGCGAGCGACACGTTGAGTATTAAATATTTCTTTTTTTTTCGGTCCTTGTTTTTCCACCTCTACTGGTATACTCGCATATATACGATTAAATGACGAGAAACATGGAAATAAAAGCGTGTATCCGAATCATACAGACTACAAAAATTATACTATAATTACCGGTAGTAATGAAGTAACTGCCATGGTTTTATAAAATTTTAATTTTATTTTAGAGCGTTTGTTTTTAGAAAGTGAGAAAAGTACCTTCACCCGGCATAAGTCTACATGGCGGTACATGTATCAGTAAAAAATACTATAGCGTAACTTGTAATAGCGAGGTCAGACGCGTGACCAGTTCACGGACTTCGCTTGTCGCGCTTGGACCATCCCCGGCCCATTGAAAATCGATGATGTCATGGCACATAGGTTTTTATTCGATTTTTCGATTTTTACGGGAGGCATCAAAACTGACCTGCGTTTGAACTTCGCTTGTGCAGTCTCCTTGCTCTTTTTGGGCGATTTCAAGTTTCCAGTCCTTTGGTAAGGATATGGAGCAATGCCTCCACCCGTTCGCGCGGCGTCCAGACGTTTCTCTGTCGACGCGCTGTCTCTCGCTTTTTGCCAATATTCGAGGGCGGGTTTCGGTCCTTGCGCCTCTTGTTACGCCTTAGGTTGTTGCTGCATCGTGTTCAGCGCCCCCTAATCCTTCGGACTACCAAGTTTCATTGGCGTAACAAGAGGCGCACCGACGTTATGGCTCCCGACTGGTGTCACTGTCCAGCAAGGAGGATTGCTTTGGGAAGGCATGTGCACCAATCTAAAAAGCAACAGAAGCAAGCGAATCGCCATCATTCCGATTAAACTTCGCTTGCGTCTGGTGTGCAGCATTTTGTATCTATTCAGAAGCTTGTTGGTGATGAAGGTAAGGAGATGGCTACTTCAGTCCCGGTCCCAGGTACTGTTTCGGAAAGCTATGTCTTTCTTACAAAGTTTTGTCCAATTGTATGCATCATTTCAGAAATGGAAACTATTTCCAAATTTCCAATGCTGTCAGTGTTACTCAATCAAGGCAACACTACAAATAGTTGTCAGCCAAACATAACCTGTGTGAGAGAGAAAGTGAGGAACGTTCACTTTCACACAGACCATGTCTCTAACAAAGTCTCTCTACTGTACTACTCCAGAACAAACAATACGTTCGAGCACAATTGTGTTTTCAAATTCCTGATCGTCTGCAGAAACTTGTCTTGAGAAAGCGCTTCTTCCGACATCATCCATCAACAGCAGCCACCGCTCGCGTTGCCACCAACTCGTCATTGGATCCCAAATATCTTACCATCACCGGTTCACAGCAAATAGTACATGCACTGGCGATCCTTGAAGACAATTGCACATTTCCCTTCTCTGCAGAGGAACAATCATTTTCTCTTCAGAAAGTAATACTACTAGTAATAGTTTTCGGCTCGAGTGCTGCACGCAGCGCTAGCGGTGCCGCTAGCCGCTAGCATAGCGAAGTACACGCACGTGACACGCGAGATTACATCATGCACTCTCCGTCGCGACTTGGGACCCGAGTGCCGGGTGCCATTTTTCGAGCTCCCACGCGTACATTCGTCGCGACAAAAAAATCACGTAGTCGGGCTCCTTTCAACACCCATAACTCTCTTCCAGTTGCTCTAACCCAGCCCAAATTTTAGATTTGAACGCCTGAAGCTCTAAGCTTTCCGTAGATACCCAATTCGATAGGGTTTTCCAAATTTTAATTTTCGCCTGACCTCGCTACTTGTAAGTTGTAGTTCCTTGGTCTTTCTCTTTGTACAATTAGTAGAGGAAAGTATTACTATTAGTTCCGCTCGTGCCATTGTTTACACCACCACGGTATGCACGAGGAGTCTACAAAGTAGTCGTGAAAACTAGCGTTCACGGACTGCCTGGCACTGTTGATCTAATACCTACGCTTTTGCAATAATTATCGCGTCCGCACTTTGCATTTGTTGAATAAAATGAAGCGAGATTCGCTTGCAACGGTTTTCTTCTTGAACTTGGAGTCATCGTTCACGCACATAGCACAGGTCAGTGAACGTGTGGGCTTGTACTTGCAGCTAACTGCTGGTTCTGAGGCTGGATTTCTGCTTGGCTCAAGCCGAGGTTCTCTTTACATCCAGGAGTTGTACTAGCATTCGCTACAATGCCCGAGTTGCTAGCGGTTGTATTCGCTAGAATGCTGCTGACTTGCTAGCAGTTTTATTCGCTAGAATGCTACTGAGTAGCTAGCGGTTCATACTGCGCCAGCTCTGGGATGGACCAGGAACCTGCTATTGACGTTCAGGCGTTTACGTTGACATAGTCAGCCCTCACATTCACTTTCCACTCAGTCAGTCTTTCACTGTTTCATTTGCTGATGACAAATGGACTGTGGTTCCAGTGGCTTGTACAAGACACCAAAGTCATAATATTATGATGAGTTCCCAAAGACGAAACAGTTCTGACAGTTCTGTCTGCAGATTGAGTGACTGGCCATTGCACGTGTTGGCTGCCGGTGACCGGATAGTAAACGGATACTCTGAGAATCAGTAACGACTGTGCTGGCCGTGGCACATCATCTTCACCGACCCAGGGGCTGCTGCGTTCCGACATGTCATGGCAGCACCATGGCTATCATTATCAATGACAGCAAAGCAACATTGCCAACGGTGCCCGGAAGCAGTAGCAGTGCCCGGAAGCAGCAACAGTGCCCAGAAGCAGTAGCAGTGCCCGGAAGCAGCAACAGTGCCCGGAAGCAGTAGCAGCAATTATTAGTACAGCTGCATGACCTAGCAGGAGGAGCAGTAGCAGCAGATTTTTATAATCTGATGTATTCCTACACTCTATTCCACCGTTGTATACTGTTCAGGGGCCGATGTGAGACTGACGTATGCTCAGCAGTGCACTAGTGTAAGACAGCTGGATCGGAAATGCTGACTGCCGATGTCATTCTGCACCATAGTACTACTGACTGTAGATTCTCCTGGATATCCGATAGTGATACGCTGACTGAAAACAGGAATTAGTCACACTCAGTGTTACTTGCACTAGCAGCATACACACTATGTCTAACGCTAGTATAGACATTATCGGACAAACAGTCTCATCATGGTGAATCTGCATTGCAAGGTGAATTGAATGTGGTGAGGAATGCTGAAACATAAGAACCTGTGGGCAGCAGCAGTGGAAGCACCTGCACTACCAGCAACAGCACCAACAGCAGCACCACCACCAACAGCAGCACCACCAGCAGCAGCAGCACCACCAGCAGCAGCAGCACCACCACCAGCATCACCACCAGCATCACCACCAGCACCAGCACCAGCACCACCACTACGAGCAGCAGCACCACCACCACCAGCAGCAGCAGCAGCACCACCATGAGCACCAGCAGGAAACATGACCAGCACAAGCAGGACTGACTACCTTCAGTTCTGTTACCATCATTGAGTATGAAAAGTAAGTTTCAATTGTATAAAGACTTTTATAACCCTAAGAGGATGCTATTTTTGGCTAGGGCATTTTCGCAGAAATTTTGTTGCGGCCGAAATTTTGTTTTGCAAGGTTTAGTGTGAGGGTGCATACAGGCAGCAGAAGTGCAGGCCAACATTTTAATGCGGCCGAAATGTGTTTTAGCACTGGGAGGCCGACATTTCTATGCACCGAAAATTTGTAGACTTCCAGTAGATGCAGCAGCTAGCGATGACGGTGAGGTCGTAAGTCTGACAAGGAGCGCCTGACATGGAGCAAACCTCATTAGCTGTATCCATGGTTACCTTTAATCCAAGCAGTGAGTATCCATGGTACAGTGAAACCTGTCTAAGGCGACCCCTCAAGGGACGAGAAAATGTGGTCGCCGTGGCCAGGTGGTCTTCTTATCCAGGTTCAGCGGGTCACGTGACCATATCCACATGTGATACATCATTTTGATCAGTGCATCACAGTGCACACGCCAATGCTACTCTAGCACGACTCATGTGCCTGGGGTCCTCAGACCTGTCAAATGTCGTGCATGCACCATGTACATCTACACTTCCTGCACTGATGTGTAGATCTACCATGCCTGGTGCACCATGCAATGCATACATTTACATGACTAGCACTATGCAATGCGGTCGCGGGTGGGTGGTCGTTGTTCGCGTTGAGCGAGTGGTCGCCTTATCCGAGGTGTTTTGAATGTGAATGTGTGCGTGACAAGGAAAAGTGGTGGCCATTACTGGTTTTACTGTACCTACTTTACTCCAAGCAGTGACTCGGTACCCAATTGACCGTGGTTGTGGATGTGGATGTGGGTGCAGTTCACTGTATGTAAAGTGGTTCACGCATTCATTGCTGCATTTGTTAGCACAGTGAACACTCCCTGCTGCCAGCACGGGTCTCAAACTCAGGACCTATAATTTGCAGGAAAGCCCGCAACCACTAGCCCACAACCACTAGCTCACAACCACTAGCTCACAACAATTAGCCCACAACCACTCGGCCAGAGCACTCACTCATGTGTACGTCGCTCATTTGAACGAGTTATTGTGAACGGGGCATCAAGTACAGTAAAACATGTCATATCCGGACACGCTTGACACCCTTGCCACCCTTGACACGCTTGGAGCACTGGAAAATATCCTCATATGTCAGGATTCCGCTTGATCCAGGGATGCAAGTTCGATCCACAGGTTGTCGGTGCATGAACATTAATCCGGTTAATACAGGGTTCCTTAGCTTAGTATGTGCAGGGTGCTGTGCAGGGTGATGTACAGGGTGATGTACAGGGTGATGTACAGGGTGATGTACAGGGTGCTGTGCAGGGTGCTGTACAGGGTGATGTACAGGGTGCTGTGCAGGGTGATGTACAGGGTGATGTACAGGGTGATGTACAGGGTGCTGTGCAGGGTGCTGTACAGGGTGATGTACAGGGTGATGTACAGGGTGATGTACAGGGTGATGTACAGGGTGATGTACAGGGTGATGTACAGGGTGATGTACAGGGTGGGGCAAATGCAGATTTTACTGTACAGCACCTTTTCCCTGAACAGGGAGCACCAATGTCCTTTACCTTACAAGCTGAACAGGGAGCCGTGACCAATGTCCTTTACACAGTAACTGAGAGTGATAGCGTTTAACTGTGCCTGTTTGGCTTTCTGCCACTTCTGTGCTTTATTGCACAGGTGTCATGGATGCTATGCTTGGTGCTCTGGAAGGTATGCTGTATGTATGTGTTAGCAGATGTATGCTGTATGTATGTGTTAGCAGATGTATGCTGTATGTGTTAGCAGATGTATGCTGTATGTGTTAGCAGATGTATGCTGTATGTGTTAGCAGATGTATGCTGTATGTGTTAGCAGATGTATGCTGTGCGTACTTCAAGTATGGGTTTGTGCCAACTCCTAGCCGACATTAACATTCTACTCCCCATGCTAGAGTATAGAGCAGACACACAAACGTGTGCAGCACGCGACACACCAAGAGACAAGGGAGTGAGTTTGGAGTAATGGAATGTAGCCTATTGTAGGGCAGAGTAGCTGGCCTCAATTGAGTGTGCGTTAACGAATCGTGTGGTCGGCCTCTTGAGGGGAAGAGCTGTATATGACCAAGTGGGTCGGCCTGCGTTGAGCAGGAGCGGTTTGTGACCCATGTGAGTTGGTGGGTCGGCCTGCGTTGACCAAGAGCGGTTCATAACCCATGTGAGTTTAATAGTACTGCGCGAGAGGCCAGTTACGGGAAGTGCCCGCATCCGTGTGTTTCAAAATTATGTGGAGTATAGTGTAAGAGCAAGAAATGGGATGAGGAGGGTACACTAGGGTGGGTCAGAATATGAAAGCTGTCTACAGGCAAGGAACTGGAAAAGACAGCAAGCTGTGTTGTGCGCACGGGAAATCTGCGCATGCGCAGAGCGTGCGGGCATGTGATGTCTATGATACACATAAGTATGTAGAGAGAGAGAGAGAGAGAGAGAGAGAGAGAAAGAGCGAGAGAGAGCGAGAGAGAGAGCGAGAGCGAGAGAGCGAGAGAGAGAGAGAGAAACGGGCATGTGATGTCTATGATACACAGTAGTATGTAGAGAGAGTAAGACCGTGCACACAGCAGTATGTAGAGAGAGTAAGACCGTGCACACACGCAAAGAGGGTCTTGTGACCCGTTCTAAAGAGCCAATAGCGGAGCAATGGTACGTGACTGTTAACAACTCCTGAACTCATACGTTAACCGAACATTCAAACCCTATACTAAGGGGGGGGGGGGGGGGGGGGGGGGTGACAAAAAGGCAATAACTACAGTGGATATGTAGGTACTAGATCGAATGACCATCTACTGTTGTATGGGGCATGGCTGTGTCATGTTTGATCAGGGCCCGGTGTTGCTCAGTCCGTGATATTGACAGTGGCTCAGCCTGTGCAGTGTCCCTTATAGACCGACAGCGGCCCAGCCTGTGCACTGTTTCCTATGCCCACACTGCCCCCCCCCCCCCCCCCCCCCCTGTAGACTCACACTGGCCCAGCCAATGCAGTCTCTCTCTCTCTCTCCCTCTCTCTCTCTCTCTCTCTCCTCTCCCTCTCTCTCTCTCTCTCTCTGTCTCTGTCTCTGTCTCTGTCTCTCTCTCTCTGTCTCTCTCTCTCTGTCTCTCTCTCTCTCGCTCACCCGCTGTCTGTCTCTCTCTGGCTGTCTGTCTCTGTCTCTCTTATACACACTTCAAGCCTGTCTATGGTATGATGCGGGTGGGATTGGACCAGACAGTCTGACCGACCAGGGTCAATTGCTTACCAGTTATCATACAGTGTAGACATAGTGCCATCTGCTACATGTCTCACATTCATCAGTTTGAGGGAAAGTTGCGAACAGGAAAACGGAAAACTTAGTAACACTTTCTTTTATACCCAGGACGTACATATACCCCTCCCCCCCCCCCCCCCCCTCCCTCCCAAGACTGTGCCACTCTCTGCCTGCATGGCCCGGTCTGCGATGGGGGTCCGTCGGCGAAGGTGGGTCCACTCACGTCAAATGTAGTTCTACATGACCCCGTGTATGTGTCACATGACCCAGTGTATGTGTCACATGACCCAGTGTATGTGTCACGTTGTAACTTACATGTACAGCATATCCAGCATGATGTTTTTGCCACCAATAGAATAGCACTTTCTGGCAGACTCTTTTTAAAGCAACACTGCTCAGAAAGACACACCTCTTAGAAAGACACACCTCTTAGAAAGACACACATCTTAGAAAGACACAAATCTGATGCGAGTAATGACTGATATCGGGACTACGTACCGATACTGACCTTCATGGTCCACAGTACGGAACATACTTGAAACGGACATGGAATTAGTGATGTGAGTTTTGCCACCGCCCCCCCCCCCCCCCCCCCCCCCTCTAGTGCAGACTTGCGCATTCTTGGGGGTTATGTACTCTGGATATTGCACTGGTGTGAACACAGGTAGCCACTGCTCAGTGTATATCAGGATACGCGGGGAGCATGAGATAGTCCCGTGTGAACACAGGTAGCCACTGCTCAGTGTATATCAGGATACGCGGGGAGCATGAGATAGTCCCGTGTGAACACAGGTAGCCACTGCTCAGTGTATATCAGGATACGCGGGGAGCATGAGATAGTCTCGTGTGAACACAGGTACCTAGTTTGTACTGTCTGCAATTCTGTCTGCAGTCATTGAATCTAGCAGGCTACTGTCAATAGTACTGGTGGCTGGAGAGTGATCTTGCGTGTGTGCCTGCCGAACTGCAGTCGCATTTGGTTGGGACTGTCCCAATATTGAGGTGTCGTCGGGCCTGATATCCGGCCCTGACGACCGAAAAGATCTTCTTTTGTCATGACCTTAAAATCGATAACAGTGCTGCATCCGAATGGAATATTTGCTGTGCTTCAAAAGATGAGCACAGACATAGACTAAAATGTGCAAGATGATAGTACAGGGAATGTCTCTTGGGTGCATTCTTCGACTCGGCGGCTCCAAATCAGCCAGTGCATGTAAACATTTCATAGGAGTTTTTTCCGCACACAGCGGAGACATAGTTTGAGGTATGCCTAGCAGCTTTGCCATCACCGTTCGACTATTGACCACCCGCCTGTACAGTGCACTAGTGTGCACATGGGTTTCCCTCAGCAAAGAAATGAATAAAAAAATTCTCCACTGCCTTAGGGCATCATGTGAGCGCCCGACCACTGTCTGCAGTAGACTGGTCACACATGTAGCTGTGGTAGCGTCATGTGGTATTGGTGCCTGCATCTTTAAAAATGATCTCGCTCTGTGTGATTTTCGCCACTGAGAAGTGTAGATTGTATCTTGCCGGCTCTGGTGGCATGACGTGGTCACAGCGATTCAATAAGAAGGCTGAAGCGCTGTAGTGCTGCCAACACCGTGACCATGATTAGGAAACCTGCAAACCCCGAAAGAGTATTTTAGACCATTAGCTTTGTTCGGCCTACTTCAAAGCACCTTGAAGTACCCTTTTATTTACTTGAGAGCGATTTCCATAAAACGAGAGAGCTTGGAAGCTCAGGGCCCTACGCTATGCTTTTTTGCCTTGATGACCTAGACCAAAAAAAGCATAGGGATGTTATAAATTCTTATAAATTTCTCATTTTTTTTTAAGACATAACCTGGGATTCGAACCCGCACTATCGCCCTGCATGCATCCCCCGATACACTTCGCATACATACATACTAATTCTTCCAAGTTGCTTCATGTTATGATCTTTCATTTGAAAGCCCTATTTGAATATGCATTGTGGCCAGCCGTCTTTGATGGTCCAGTACGGTACGGGACAGGTACGGAACAGGTACGGGACATGTACGGTCGAGGTAATAAGACACCGTCTACCGCATTGATGACATAGGCAAAAAAAGCATAGGGATGTTATAAATTTTTCAATTCTCCTTTTTTTCAGGCATAACCTGGGATTCGAACCCGCACTATCGCCCTACATGCATTCCCTCATACACTTCGCATTCATACTCATTCTTCCAAGTTGCTTCACGTTATGATCTTGCGTTTGAAAGCCCTATTTGAATATTGCGGCCAGCTGCATGTGGCCAGCTAGCTGTGTTTGATGGTACGGTACGGTACAGATACGGGATAGCGCCAGGCGTGACACAAACATACAAACAAACACCAAATTAAAGCTGTGTGGACCATGGCTAGCGCCAGACGTTACTGAAGTAACGTCTTCTGCATAGCTACGGGAATAAAAAGGTACTTCCACTCAGCCGCCTAGCATATGCATTGTGCAGCTTTAATTTTAGGAGTTTGAAGCATCTTGGCTCGTCATGGCAACAAGTGACATATGCTCTACTGCGTATTTTGTTGTGTCTTTCTGCACCCCCTGTGTGACTGATTTCATGTTGCTAGCTACACAGTGAATTCTACGTCATCTCTACATGACTATCGCTTTCTGCTGTTTCCCTTGTTTGCTCCTGCAGATGTGCGTTGACATTGAAACTTGAAATGCCAGTCACAGTCCGAGTAACGTATTTTCTATTTTGCTGCTTGTTTGTGTTGCTCACAGTCATTGTTCCTATCGACAATTATTCCTACTCAAACTCATTGTGATGTCATTATGTCGTTGTGATGGCATTATGTCGTTGTGATGTCATTATGTCATTATGATGTCAGTGTTGTGATGCAATAAAGTGGTGCTGGTTCTCTTTTGCTGTGCGCTGATGGTGAGGCACATGTGTTTGTTATTTCTTCTACATGCCCATCCAGTATCTTTTAGGATATTGGATGAGCATGGAAGTGTTAGAATAACTTTTACCGTAAAGTACCATGACTGCATGAGAGTGCCCCGCCAACTTGTCCTGTCATGGTTGTGCTGTGGAGCCGGGTGTCTGTAGATCATGTGATACATATATTGTACACACACAGAGCATGATGTGCAGTCAATCTGTACTCAGTTTACCTTGCAGCTCCGCACAAGAACATGCTCAATGTGATCTTAGTACACCAGACAGACTTAGTTGCATTCTGCCATGCGACTTTCCTTTCCCTGGCTGCTGTAAAGTCAAGGTGGGGTGCTGTAAAGTCAAGGTGGGGTGCTGTAAAGTCAAGGTGGGGTGCTGTAAAGTCAAGGTGGGGTGCTGTAAAGTCGAGGTGGGCTGCTGTAAAGTCGAGGTGGGCTGCTGTAAAGTCGAGGTGGGGTGCTGTAAAGTCGAGGTGGGGTGCTGTAAAGTCGAGGTGGGGTGCTGTAAAGTCAAGGTGGGGTGCTGTAAAGTCGAGGTGGGGTGCTGTAAAGTCGAGGTGGGGTGCTGTCGCAGTACTTTACAGCACAGTGTGCTAGTACTCCCGACTACTCGATTCACCACTAGTGCACTATCAAGGATCATTTTCACTATTAGGATATCCCCCCCCCCCCCCCGATAAATAATAAATACAAATAAATACTGGAGGCAATCACTCGATTGCTCAACAGTGCTGCACGTGTTTCACCCCATCAATCAACAGTGCATGTGTTCCCCCCCCCCCCCTCTTTTATCACTTGAAACTGTTCCACTGCGGCTCGGGGGTTGAATCGCTAATCAGCAGCCGTCCAACTACAGGAATGCTCTAGTACTTGTTTCGTAGTCCACAAGTCCATCACATTGTAACGCATGAGGGAGTACTGTAGGAGTTTGGCGTTTGGTTTTGTACGATTCGTGTCAAGTACCGTCCTTGTTGGTCTCTGTAACAGTCGACATTCTTTGGTACCGGACTTGGTGTGTACTCATTTTCGTTGCGCTGACCTTCCCCTCTTTGGTCTCTCCTTAGCCCTAACTAACCTTCCAAGTTAGAAGGCTGTTGGTTAGCGCTTCGGAGATGTATTGTAGCTAGGTGTCAGGTAGTGGAATGTCTCAGCGCTCAGTCAGTTGTGTGCCTAGTTCAGCGCTCAGTCAGCTGTGTGCCTAGTTCAGCGCTCAGTCAGTTGTGTGCCTAGTTCAGCGCTCAGTCAGTTGTTGTGTGCCTAGTTCAGTGCTGCCAAATAATTTCCGCCCAAAATCGGACACCCTTCACCGCCAAGGCTAGCCACATGGTGCGAATTTTTCTCCTCGGCAATTTTTTTACAGAGAATTCAAAATATCGCCTAAACACCATGAAAATTCGCTTCGTTGCCATGGTAACCCCGGAGTTGTCATGAATTTTGCAATGACGAGTGTGGTCGCACACTGACTCTGGACTGTCAGAGTAAATGCCATCCAGCCTGATCCAGGCATGTTACTTTGCACTTCCACAGCCAAGCGCTAGCCTTTTTAGAAGCAAATGCACAGTTATTTGTGCCTTCAGTTGCGCTGAAAAGTGAAAGTCTGCATAGGAAAGTAATGATCTCCGACATTTTGGCTGCTTTTCGGACGTTTCCCTTTTCGGACCGGTTTTCAGAAGAGCCTTCAAAATCCGGACACTGTCCGAAAAATCGGACGGTTTGGCAGCACTGCTAGTTGTTCCAGTTGTCTGACTGCTGCCGTGTATACTAGCTACTATCTAGTTACAATGCACTGATATCCATACTGAATATGTCCTTTCCTTTCTACCTGTAGTATTGGCTCAACATCCAAGTTTCAAATTAGGATTGGTGAAGTTAATCACATTGCCCATCTAAAGCAGGGGTGCCAGTATGCCATTCCCAGTATGCTATCCACTACTCAGTGAACTGCTTAGTAGACTAGTCTATCCAGAGAGTAGTAAAATGCCGGTATTTTTTTTCGTAGATCTACAAAAATAATTGTTTTTTTGTTTTTGTTTTTGTTTTACAACTCCCTGGTTCTAACTGTAAGCGGTCTACCCCCAGTACAGCACTCTACTAATAATGATACACCAAGTATACTATTAATTACCGATGCTGCTACAATGCCACACGCGGTGCTGTGATGACACCTATGCTGTGCAGTAATGATACCTAGGCTATGCTGTGACAGTGTGCAGCACTGATGATACATAGGTATCATTGCTGTGACAGTGCGCAGCAATTATACCTATGCTGCTACAATGTGCTATGCTGCTACAATGTGCAGCAATGATACCTATGCTGCTACAATGTCTAGTGATGAGGGGTGTGTTATGATAGACCAGCACTGAGTACTTGGTGCCTGTTGAGCATCATCGGATGACAACCACTGCACCTGAGCAGCCTAGTAGGGAACGCACACGCACACGCACACGCACACACACACACACACACACACACGCACACACAGATCATGAATAACAGTGTTTGCACACTGAAAGAAAGCAGCCCTGAACAGAAGGCACGGACATCAGCTGCAACAGCACCAGACCAGTTACTGAGTACCAATACACACGGCCACAGACTGTGAGAAGTCACAACACCAGCTGCAATATGCAATATGACTGTAGTGCCGTGTGAGAAGCCAGCCACGAACCAGCCACAAACCAGCCACAAACCAGCCACAGACACCATCAATCTTGTAGAAACATGTCTTCTGAGGAGGACATGTGATGAACTCACGCTAAGGGCTCTAAATTCACGCGCAGGGCTCTAAATTTGGTGCACCTTGTGCTGGGGGATAAAAAGCAGGGTTTTTTTGGTGCACCTTCCCCTAGCAGGAGGGGGGTCGGAGGACAAGAGTAAGCCTCCAACACCACCCTCCACCGTTCGATGGTTTGCTTATATAGGAGCTCAGACAAGGGTGTGAACACTCAGCAAATCAGCATCAAGCAACACCTAATTAACTACTCACAATTCACGCATCGGCTGTGACATTCACTGGAAATGTTGAGATTCACACTGACATCGGTGTAATGGCTAGAAGTCAGCACTGAATCTCATCTGGATCAAAGGTGAGAACAGATAGTAGAACAGTGGGAATTCACGCAGTGGCAAGTACATCATCACACACAGCAGTGGCAAGTACATCATCACACACAGCAGTGGCAAGTACATCATCACACACAGCAGTGGCAAGTACATCATCACACACAGCAGTGGCAAGTACATCATCACACACAGCAGTGGCAAGTACATCATCACACACAGCAGTGGCAAGTACATCATCACACACAGCAGTGGCAAGTACATCATCACACACAGCAGTGGCAAGTACATCATCACACACAGCAGTGGCAAGTACATCATCACACACAGCAGTGGCAAGTACATCATCACACACAGCAGTGGCAAGTACATCATCACACACAGCAGTGGCAAGTACATCATCACACACAGCAGTGACAAGTACATCATCACACACAGCAGTGACAAGTACATCGCACACAGCAGTGACAAGTACATCATCACACACAGCAGTGACAAGTACATCGCACACAGCAGTGGCAATTCCACGCAAGAGACCAGCGCAAAGCACACAGGAAGGTGATACTTGCTGAACACACACATACACATACACACACACACACACACACACACACACACACACACACACACACCACAACACACACACACACACACACACACACACACACACACACACACACACACACACATACTTCACAAAGCCCACATTGTAGTGCAGTATAGAGTGGGGAAAACCCCCAACAAGCAAGTCACAAGCACTACCAATTCACAGCCGAATCAATAAGACAAGCCGAATCGACATTTATTTCATCGTTTTAGTGCAGAATGGTTTTCATGACTTGTTTTCATTACCTATAAAAACAAAGCCGGGAGAGCACTGATCCTATGTAAGTCTACCCAGTCTCATACAAACTGACAAACTGACAAACTGACACTCAAACACTTTCCGTTGGACCATCTTCATCCATTTCATTCTTTCTGGATGTTGTATATTTCGGGTACAAGACTGTTGCAGCATCTGAACCGAAAGTGGCTGGCTGGTACACAGGGTTGCTTGATATTCACATCATTGCGGGTTCAGGCCCTGCTTGCTCCTAAAGTATGTCTTATTTCTTCCAATTTTTTTGAAGTGGATAGGAAATTTCCAACAAGGCCCGGAGAACTTCATGGTTCTGAGCCTATTCTCAGGAGTGTTTGGGGTTATACAGGTGGAATCCTGATAATTCGAATATGGATTAATTCGAACATATCGCTTAATTAGAAGTTTTTCCAGGACCGATTTCTGTCAATAGGATTCCAAAATAAAATTTTCTGATAATTCGAACCTCGAACCGGGTGTGGAATTTGAGCGGATTCGAAGTTAGCAAAGTGTAATTCGATTTTCACTGTACACTGTACTGGTCAGTTCAGTTTGCATGAGCAGGCTGTGCCGCATTTTGACATGCATATTGTGTTGTGGGTTCATGTTTGGATAATTAGAATGTCCGGATAAGTTTTTTGGCATTTCAAGGTTTGAATTATCATGATTTCACCAGTACATGTTTTATACTGGTGTTTAGCCATATGCCGTGTGTATTCTGGTGTTTTAAATAAAACTCGTTAGCTAGTAACCATGACGTTTTCATCAGTGGTTTTGACGGAAATCTCTAGCTTGTGATAGTGTTTGAGTGGAAGTTTGTATCAAAGGTGGATGGTTTACTTGCCAATATAATTGACCATAGTTTAGGGCTGAAACGATCATTCAATAACTCCTAACGATCAACCTATATCATTAACGATCGACATGTTGATTTTATGGATTCTTGTCGGCGGCACTATTCGTGTACCTCTTACACCAGTTTATGAAGAAAATTCCATGAAAATTCCATGATGATGCCTTTGCTACTGATTAGATGTGATGAGCAGGCAAACAGTCCAAATCTACCATGGTTGAATTATCGCTTTGTGGGTATTCTGCTGCAAACATTCCAGGCAATTTGTGTCACCCGCACTGCCCGCATCTGGCTGGTCTTATCAACACGAACTAGAGTATTTTACGGTGTTTCTAGAGCGAAGAATCTTGTCGTCACCCTTTGGCAACTGCCATAGGCTCTCCATAGCAAAGTCTGCAGCAGGCATTTTCTGACCAGCCGATCACTAAAATACGCCAAAGTTGGTGATGTATTCATGCAAACAACCGTCTTGTGGCTTAAAGCTCTCATCACCGACTTCTCCCACAAATCAATCGAAAAGACGCAGTCTTCTCTCCTCAACTCTTCAAAGCTACACATCAATTTTACTGCGCTCGAAAGTACATGTATATCATTGCATTCGTATTCACTATTGGATGGAGTGCAAGGGCTAGAATAATGTATTCACTATTGGATGGAGTGCAAGGGCTAGAGCAATGTCACTGATATGCATGGATAAACAAATCGTTGACACTCGTTGTGAACATTAATGATTACTGTATGTCAGCGCCTTTAAAGCCATGGCATTATATTCGAAACACCACTGCTTTCCTAGCTATTTCAGATGTGAAATGACTCATCCACTACGCCATGCCATACAAGTCAAAGTCCACACAGAAATTTCAATCTAAATCCACTTGTTCACCCTGCCTGCTGGGCTGTAAATTTGTTAGCACAGTACGTATTCCTTCACTTCTACAAACCATACTTCAAATGTCATTTCTTTTATAAAGCCATGCATGGCTTTATAACTGAGACTGGCTTTATAATCGAATATACCTCCATGGCTTTAAAGGTGCGGACATACGGTATATATTTCACTCTTTACAACGATTGATATGCGAGTTATGGGTATAATTGTTTCATCCCTGCCGCAGTTCTACTAGTTATGGGTATAATTGTTTCAGCCCTGCCGTAGTTATGGGTATAATTGTTTCAGCCCTGCCGTAGTTATGGGTATAATTGTTTCAGCCCTGCCGTAGTTATGAGTATAATTGTTTCAGCCCTGCCGCATGCCTGCCACATGCCTGCCGTAGTTCTACTACCAAGTCACATGACCATAGCCACGGTATTCCTAGTAACCATAGTAACCATAGTAACTTAGCGGCTATGTTACTAAATCCTTGGAAAACATGCTCAATACCATGAGGGCAGAGCCAGAAGACACACAGTTCGCAAAGGAGCAAGGCTGAAGTATGTTGTTAGTAGTTGAAGTATGTTGTTAGTAGTTGAAGTATGTTGTTAGTAGTTGAAGTAGTTTTGTTAGTAGTTGAAGTAGTTTTGTTACTCAACTTGATGTACGCATCTACCGTAAAGTAGTGTTGAACCACCCCACGCCCACGCGCCGTGTCGCTTCCCAGCTGGGTTTTCGGCAGAGGGTGGGAATTAGATCAAGGCTGTCAAGGGCAGTGGGATGTACAACAAAGCGGAAGGTCATACTCGGTGTGCTGGATTGTGCATACTAGTATCTTCATCCTGCACTGGCGCGTATTGTGTACAGCAGTGCATGCGTTGACCCAACACTGTACTTCATTGCATACGCCGAAGTTGCGTCATAGGCAGAAATTCGACAGGGGGTGGAAATTAGAGACGGGGCGGATCAACGGTACTTTACGGTGTCGCACTAGTATCATCCCTGTTGTCTGAGGATTGGTAGATGCCGGTAAGCATGAAACTACATACAGTTCAACAGCCTACATGTAGTTCCATTGACAACTCAGTCAGTGTAGATTCCTAGTACATGTCATAATTCCAAACATGGATAATGGCCGGATTGATATCCGTTCATGATCCGGCTGTTGCGGCTGATTCAGGTAAGTAGCCACCGCACACTACAGTCCATTCACTATAAGTGTGCACTGTTATTACATGCTCCCATCATACGACTAAGTGAATGCACGCTTGCTTGCGGCTCCTTTAAAAAAAAAAAAGGATCAAAATCTGTCCAAATTTGAGAGAGAAAATGGAAAATTGATTATTTTGGCTCGCTTTGCTGGCTGATTTCCGTGCATTTGCATGCGCCGCTGCTTTGTCTTTGAAGAAGTCATGCACTGTTGTGTCCTACCCCAGGTGGGTTCTACTCGGACTCATCCAGCTCGATCACACACACACTCGAGGCCATTACAGATTTCAGTACGTCTCAAACTCCATATCCGAAAAAGACCAAGCTCACGTGCGAGCATGCGCACTACATACATATGGTCCATGTCCAGGACATGACAATTTCCCCCTCACTAGTTGAGGCGAAGCATCTAGAACTATGCACTAGTAAACATATCAAGATGCAATCACAAAACTCACAACTGCCGAGACATAATATTTCATGATACACTACACACCATAAATATATAATTATATACAATATTCAGCAGAGTCCAAAATATATCATTAAAACTCCACAGACTAGAGTAGGTCTATATGAACTGTGTGTTCTGAACGTCAATCCTTGAAACGAACTGGTCGAACAGTAGCGCGGGTTGACCGTCGTTCAGCTTGCGGTGACGACGTCTTGCTGTAGCTGGCACGTGAAGTGCTAACCGACACAGACTCACTAGTACCGGTTGTTGCTGAGACCGGCGCGCCTAGCTCCGCTGCCGTGACACTGGCGTCGTTGTTGCTGAGTGACGGCTGTGACGGAACCTGAGCTGTTAAACTTGCTCCACTCTGCTCAGACGCCCCTGCATCGAACTGAGGGATTTGCCGAGGACGGAGCTGGTTGCGATGGCGTTTCCACATTGCATCACCGACTTGTATCTGATACGTCATCGGACTGAGAACTGCCGTGACCACGGCTGGGGCCCACTTATCTCCTCCTTTGCCGAAATTCAAAGCCAGGACAGCTTGGCCGCACTGAAATTCCGGCATGTGCTCCAGATTGTTCTCGTAAACCTCCACGCCCTTACGCCCTTCCATTTTCAAACGATCATATTTGATGCGAGGTTGTCGCCCCATCAACATCTCGGCCGGTGTTTTTCCATTCGCCTGTGGGGTAGTACGATGCGAGAGCAAAAACCTCTGCAACTTTGAGTGAAGTTGCCCTGGTTCCTCATCCATGACTTTCATTTTGCTCTTGAAAAACCCCACGTACCGTTCTGCCATTCCATTGGTGGCCGGATGGCCAGGAGCGGTACACGTGTGATGAATTCCATTCTTCCGCAAGAACGTTTGAAATTCATCGCTTGTGAACTGTGACCCATTATCCGTGACGATATGGTTTGGCAGGCCGAAAATAGCAAACACGCGTTGCAAAGCCATTATTGTTGACGCTGACGTAGCATGGGACGACGGAATAACGTCAATGTACTTGGAGTACGCATCCACCAATACCAGGAACATTTTGCCGAGAAACGGTCCTGCAAAGTCGAGATGCAGTCTCTGCCACGGTCCTGCCGGCCATGTCCAAGTTGCAAACTCTTTCGGGGGATTCTTGGCATTGAGTTGACATAGGGCACACTGCTTGACCGTCGACTCGATATCTTCGTCGATTTTAGGCCACCAAACGTATCTCCGAGCCAACCGTTTCATTCTCACTACCCCAGAGTGTTCTGAGTGTAGGTCATTGAGTAGGATTACTCTCAGGGAGTCGGGCATGACCACCCTTCCATTCCATAAAAGGATGTTGTCCTCCACTGACAGTTCCCACCGTTTAGCAAAGTAAGGAAAGAGTTCTGGCTCTGACACTTCCTCCCAACCATTAATCGTGAAATGGAGTACCTTCTTCAGGACGACATCCCGTTTCGTTTCCGCCGCTACAGTAGCAGCCCTGATGATTTCAGATTCTTCTTGAACAAACAACACCTGTTGTTCAACCATTTCATCACGAGTAGGATCGCCACTCATTGGCTTGCGCGACAAATAGTCCGCAAATACATTCTTTCTGCCCGGAATGTACTCCATTGAGTAGTTGTATGCCGACAAAACCATCTTCCATTTTTTCAGCCTCGAAGATACCAGAGTAGGTACTTTCTCTGTGCAGCCGAACAATTTGAGTAATGGCTGATGATCCGTTCTCAGCATGAACGTCCGTCCCAACAGATATTGACGAAATTTGGTAACTCCAAACACCAACGCCAACGCCTCCCGTTCGATATTGGAGTAGTTCTTCTCCGCTGACGAGAGAACACGAGACCCGTACGCTACAGGACGAAGCTCGCCCGATTCGTCCTTCTGAAACATTACCGCACCGAGACCAATGCCCGAAGCATCCGTTTGAAGGATCAGATCTTTCTCCGAGGAATAGTGAATGAGTACTTCACTGGAACACAGTGCAGCCTTGATTCGAGAAAATGCATTCTGCTCATTTTCCTCCCATTGCCATTCAGCAGATTTCTTCACCAGATTGTACAGAGGTACCATTATTGTTGCGAAATGAGGTATGAACCGTCGCAAGAAATTCGCCGTTCCAATGAATGATTGAAGCTCGATAACATTCGAAGGAGCCTTAGCGTCCCGCATTGCCTCAATCTTATCCGCTGTAGGAGCCACACCAGCACTAGAAATCGTGTGACCCAGGTAGGAAATCTCATCCATCATGAAATGAAACTTACTGGGATTAAGCTTCATCCCGACCTCCTGTAGGCGACGTAGTACCCTGATCAGGTTGTTGTGGTGTTCATCCTCATCCTTCCCAGTAATCAGGATGTCATCCACATAGACGATGCACCCAGGCAGATCTGCCAATATGGATTCCATTGTGCGTTGGAAAATTGCCACTGCCGAGTGAATGCCAAACGGCAATCTCACGTATTCATACAACCCCTTGTGAGTAGAGATTGTCGTGTACGGCCGAGAAGCTGGATCAAGCTCCAGTTGGTGATAGGCTTGGGAGAGATCCAATTTGGTGAATTTATCTCCTCCCGACAATTTCGCTAACATTTCCTCAATAGTAGGTAGCGGGTAGTGCTCCAAATCAGACTTGGCATTGATTGAGCGAGAGTAATCAGCACAAATTCGGATACTACCATCCGATTTCAGTACTGGCACAGTAGGCGATGCCCATTTGGAGTGCTCAACTTTGCGAATAACTCCCTCTGCTTCCAATTTCTCCAAAGCCTCCTCGTACTTCTCCGTGATAGAAAACGGTACGGCCTTGTGAAAAATTGGATCAGAATCATCCACTCTCAGGGTGATTTGAGCCGACCTCAGCTTGCCAACCTGAGTCGTATCGAACAGCTCCTCAAATTCCTCAATGAGAGCTCTCCTCCTACCATCCATTTGAACATGATTGACATTGACAATCTGTTTCCACTGTAGAGTAAATTGGGACAACATATCCCTGCCCAACAATGACGGACCACCATTATCCACCACACGGAGTAGTGTTGGTTTCTCCACACCATCAATGCTGACATTGAACTTCCCTTCACCAATACATTTGATTTCTGCCCCAGAAAAACCGGTCATGCGTACACTCGGTTTGGTTAAATTTGTACGAGACACCCCAAGTGACTCAAAATCATGGACAGAAATGATTGAAATGCCACTGCCCGTGTCGATTTCCATTACAACAGGAACATCATTCACAGCAATTTCCAATTTGTAGGAGGGCACAGATTTGCTCTTCAATTCGCCCTGATCCGAAATGTGGAACATTGGCATGCACTCAAGATCAGCAGATTCATGCTCACCTGCGTCATCAGTCACAACATTGTGCACCGACGCGCCTGACGTGGATTTCTGCCGACAAACACGCTCCAAGTGCCCCTTCCTGTGGCAGTGACGACACTCAGTGGCCTTGTGTTTGCACTTATCCGCCAAGTGTTGAGTAGACCCACAGCGGTAGCACAATCTCTGCTCTCGAGATTGATGAGAAACACCAGACTGCGCCTGCGAACGCGATTCCACTGGCCGGTGATTCACCTTGTGCACTTCCTGCTGAGAGCGAGAGGTCAGCTGCACGGCCGCACGCGCAGCCGATTCCTGCGTCAAAGCTAGTTTGACGATGTCAATGAACGACTGTGCCGAAGTATCTTCTTTCGTCAATAAGAAATTTCGAGTGGATGAGCTGCTCAAGCCAGCAATAAACTGGTCTCGAAGCGCTCGATCGAGGTGATCAGCAAACTCACACCTCACAGCCAATCTCTTCAGACGAATGATGAAATCCGCAGTCGACTCATTTTCCTTCTGCTTCAACTGATGGAAATTGAACGTCGCCGAAACTTGCGAAATTGCAGGTTGAAAATACTTCCTCAAAAGATCGCAAATCTCCGACAGTTTCTTGTCAGCTACTTTCGCTGGCAGACAGAGGCTCCTCAAAATCGAGTAGACTTCCGCAGACAGCAAACTCACTAATACAGCCTTCCTTTTCTTGCTGGCAGCCAACTTGTCTGCAGCATTGGCCGAAGCAGCCACGGTTCCAATATCATTGGCAAAGAAATAGAATTCAAGTCTTTCCTCAAACTCTTCAAAGTCGCCGCCGGTAAACGGCTGAAGCGATGATATCCGAGCCATATCTTCGTCGCCAGTTGTTGTGTCCTACCCCAGGTGGGTTCTACTCGGACTCATCCAGCTCGATCACACACACACTCGAGGCCATTACAGATTTCAGTACGTCTCAAACTCCATATCCGAAAAAGACCAAGCTCACGTGCGAGCATGCGCACTACATACATATGGTCCATGTCCAGGACATGACATGCACCTTATTGATCATCTCAACGCATCCACGTGGGGTATTCCCTTGTCAGGCTGGCGCTGGCCTACATGTAGAATCCATGGGGCATACACAATGCCATGGCCCTTTGACTGGATGGAAAAGAGTGCACACTTATATGGGCCCTTTGACTGGAAAAAAGTGCACACTTATAGTGAATGGACTGTAGTAGCCACCGCACACTGATACTGTGATATTTTCACAATGACTAACCAGTCTCAACTGAGGCCGCAGACCATATCACAATCCACCATTTGCCAACACCAAAAGAAAGCCACCTGGGAGTGCGGGGTGTGGAGCAGCTGTCAATTATAATCCGCTGGAATTTGTTTTTCTTACTCCTGCACGTCTTTACCACAGTATGTGGATACTTGCAACTGCCGCAGTGCAACATCCTTTACTTGCATGATCAGCAAAAAGATAAACACTTTCCCTACTTTTTTAAAAGTACGATGCAGTAAAGAGAGGTTCGACCTAAATCAAATTGTCACCACGGTAAAGACCTAAATCAAATTGTCACCACGGTAAAGACCTAAATCAAATTGTCACCACGGTAAAGACCTAAATCAAATTGTCACCATGGTAAAGACCTAAATCAAATTGTCACCACGGTAAAGACCTAAATCAAATTGTCACCATGGTAAAGACCTAAATCAAATTGTCACCATGGTAAAGACCTAAATCAAATTGTCACCACGGTAAAGACCTAAATCAAATTGTCACCATGGTAAATACGTAAATCAAGTTGTCACCACGGTAAAGACCTAAATCAAATTGTCACCACGGTAAAGACCTAAATCAAATTGTCACCACGGTAAAGACCTAAATCAAATTGTCACCACGGTAAAGACCTAAATCAAATTGTCACCACGGTAAAGACCTAAATCAAATTGTCACCATGGTAAAGACCTAAATCAAATTGTCACCACGGTAAAGTACCGCCATCGACCCCCCTATAAAGTGAACTTCTAATTACGGGTTGTTGCTAACTAATCGAATTATCAGCACAAATCCCACACATTTTCTATGTAAGTGGATTCTGTGGGACTTCCAATTAACCGGACATACCCAGTTTGAGGTTCTAATTATCAGGAATTGTTACGTGGAAATCGTATTGACAGAAATCGGTCCCGGAAGAAACTTCTAATTAAGCAGTATGTTCTAATTAAGCCAATAATCGAATTATCAGGATTTCACCTGTATTCATATGTGAGGCACGCAACCACGTCCACAATGGCTATGCGTGTGCACGTGTGCATGTGTGCATGCAAATACCACTGTACATGTCGACATGCGGTCAACATGCGCCTTTCACGTGCACATGCACACACATAGGAGTTTTTTTGCGAGATCGAGTGCAGTTCGCTTTTTCGAGCTCGTAGTTTTTTTGTCTCTTTTTCAGCCCAGCCGGCATCAGGCCGGCCGGACTGGAGAAAGGTACATGTATAGTATGTATAGCATGTATAGTATTTTTTAGGTAGACAGCAGTAGTAGTATAGTGTAGTTGTAGTCTAGGTAGGACACCGGTGGCAAGCCGTCGCCATGGGTGAGCTTTCAAGTGAAGCCCAGATGAAACTGCTTTGTTCCCTCCCAGGGATCGAGCACTCGCTGTTAGGAGTTGTGCAGACGCTATCTTCCCTAGCCACAGAATCTGCAGACAGTGCGGCGAGGATGAGCCGCAGAATTTCAGAGCTATCTGCAGAAGTCAAAGGACTAAAGGAGGAATTGGTCACCCTCAAGGCATCCGCCATTGCGAAATCGATGAGCAGCAGCAGGCCAAGGCACAAGGCAGTTGGAGCTGGACACACAACAACGAGTGGCAAACCGTCAACGGCTGTCATGGGGGACAAAGTACAGCATAGTACGGTGCACCTTTAGCACAGAACACTCTGCGGAAACTCCGTTGGCAACGCCTGTAGCAACGGACAGCGCTGGGGAGGCGCACCGTACCGGTAATTGTGAGTCCCACGCTGCAGCTAAGCATGCGGATATGTGTGCAACAGGTGAAGACGCCAACCGTTTGCAAAACACTGGTTTGCTAGGCAACAAACAACAACCACAACAACAACAACAACAACAACAACAACAACAACAACAACAACAACAACAACAACAACAACAACAACAACAACAACAACAACAACAACAACAACGATCTGTACCACCACTCTCCCCTGACAGTGACATCTGGACAACAGTGTCAAACCACAAGCCTCGTGGATCAAAAAAGGCTATCTTCTTTGTGGGCAACCTAAAACGTAGTACAACAGCCGACCAGCTGACGACATATATCCAGCAGAGAGTAGCCACCACCACTGACAGAACGCTGGATGGACTGTCTGGAAGCATTCTCCAGTCGAGTGCTGGTGAGCCAGCCCGGAAGTCTCCAGTCGAGTGCTGGTGAGCCAGCCCGGAAGTCTCCAGTCGAGTGCTGGTGAGCCAGCCTGGAAGTCTCCAGTCGAGTGCTGGTGAGCCAGCCCGGAAGTCTCCAGTCGAGTGCTGGTGAGCCAGCCTGGAAGTCTCCAGTCGAGTGCTGGTGAGCCAGCCTGGAAGTCTCCAGTCGAGTGCTGGTGAGCCAGCCCGGAAGTCTCCAGTCGAGTGCTGGTGAGCCAGCCCGGAAGTCTCCAGTCGAGCACGGTGCTGGTGAGCCAGCCCGGAAGTCTCCAGTCGAGTGCTGGTGAGCCAGCCCGGAAGTCTCCAGTCGAGTGCTGGTGAGCCAGCCCGGAAGTCTCCAGTCGAGTGCTGGTGAGCCAGCCCGGAAGTCTCCAGTCGAGTGCTGGTGAGCCAGCCCGGAAGTCTCCAGTCGAGTGCTGGTGAGCCAGCCCGGAAGTCTCCAGTCGAGTGCTGGTGAGCCAGCCCGGAAGTCTCCAGTCGAGTGCTGGTGAGCCAGCCCGGAAGTCTCCAGTCGAGTGCTGGTGAGCCAGCCCGGAAGTCTCCAGTCGAGTGCTGGTGAGCCAGCCCGGAAGTCTCCAGTCGAGTGCTGGTGAGCCAGCCCGGAAGTCTCCAGTCGAGTGCTGGTGAGCCAGCCCGGAAGTCTCCAGTCGAGTGCTGGTGAGCCAGCCCGGAAGTCTCCAGTCGAGTGCTGGTGAGCCAGCCTGGAAGTCTCCAGTCGAGTGCTGGTGAGCCAGCCTGGAAGTCTCCAGTCGAGTGCTGGTGAGCCAGCCCGGAAGTCTCCAGTCGAGTGCTGGTGAGCCAGCCCGGAAGTCTCCAGTCGAGTGCTGGTGAGCCAGCCTGGAAGTCTCCAGTCGAGTGCTGGTGAGCCAGCCTGGAAGTCTCCAGCCGAGTGCTGGTGAGCCAGCCTGGAAGTCTCCAGTCGAGTGCTGGTGAGCCAGCCCGGAAGTCTCCAGTGGAGAGCTGGTGAGCCAGCCCGGAAGTCTCCAGTCGAGTGCTGGTGAGCCAGCCCGGAAGTCTCCAGTCGAGTGCTGGTGAGCCAGCCCGGAAGTCTCCAGTCGAGTGCTGGTGAGCCAGCCTGGAAGTCTCCAGTCGAGTGCTGGTGAGCCAGCCTGGAAGTCTCCAGTCGAGTGCTGGTGAGCCAGCCTGGAAGTCTCCAGTCGAGTGCTGGTGAGCCAGCCCGGAAGTCTCCAGTCGAGTGCTGGTGAGCCAGCCTGGAAGTCTCCAGTCGAGTGCTGGTGAGCCAGCCTGGAAGTCTCCAGCCGAGTGCTGGTGAGCCAGCCTGGAAGTCTCCAGTCGAGTGCTGGTGAGCCAGCCCGGAAGTCTCCAGTGGAGAGCTGGTGAGCCAGCCCGGAAGTCTCCAGTCGAGTGCTGGTGAGCCAGCCTGGAAGTCTCCAGTCGAGTGCTGGTGAGCCAGCCCGGAAGTCTTCCGCTGGACGCATTACAGTGTATGCAGGAGATGGTTGGCTACTACGATCGAGAAACTTCTGGCCAGGCCGGCTGTACTGCAGGAAGTGGCAATTCCGTGACACTGACGACTCCTCGCCAGCAGGAACTGATGACTCATCGCATGACACTGACGACTCCTCGCCAGCAGGAACTGATGACTCATCGCCATCAGGAACTGACGACTCACCGCCATCAGGAACTGGCGAAAGAAACCAGGCAGTATCGGACACCAACGAGCTATTTCAGCCAGAAATCGAAGTAGGAAACACGCCAGCGGCAGCAAAGGATAGCACAGCCGACCAGCTAGACTCTCTGCTTGGCCTCACACCCCGTGGAAAGGCATGGAGCCATGAGTCTACAATCTCTCCGGAGCACCCTGATTCCAAGAAAACGGACTCATGAACCCGCATGCCCAACCGTTCTTCCCGCGACAGAAGCCGCCCACCCAGGGACCATTGTTCAAATTACTGCTAACAAATGTATTTGGCCTGCTGAGTAAATTTGGAGAGTTCCAGCACACGGTTATGTCTACCTGCTCGGACATTGCAATCGTCACCGAGACGAAGCTTACCTCTGAGAAGTGTACAGCAATGGATGTCACGCTACCTGGCTATTCACCGCCAATCCGCCGAGATTGTACAGCGCAAGGCGGTGGAGTCGCCGTCTGGGTACGTTCGGGCCTCGCCTATGGCCACATGGAGCAGATAACCCGCGGTGACCTGGAAGTCATATGGCTTACAGTGCAACTGCAAACAGGGTGTCGTGTTACAGTGTGTGCTGCTTATCGGCCAGGTTCATGTGCAGACAATGACATCTCAATCCTGGAACATATTGACAGCACAACCGATCGAGTGCGACAGCAAGGCGCCAAGCTCGTAATTGCCGGGAACTTCAATGTGCACAACAGCAGTTGGCTTCAGAGCAGCAGGACGTCTCTAGCTGGCGAAGCCGCTGAGGACATGTGTGCCCTGCATGGCCTCACCCAGCACGTGGCAGAACCAACCCGCGGAAACAACACTCTTGACCTGATAATGTCCGACTTCCAGGAGCCAGTGGAGGTAGATGTGCTGCCTCCTGTTGGTAAATCAGATCACGCTGTAGTTGTTGCCACATTCCGCGCTCGAGTGCAGCAAGAGAAGCGCACCCACAGAACTGTTTGGCGCTACAACCAAGCAGATTGGAACCGTCTCTGCTCCCACCTTAGGAATACCAACTGGTCTGACATCATAACGGATAACCAGGACACTTCTTGCCAGCAGGTGACTGCCACGATATCTAAAGCCGTCGCCCAGTTCGTTCCGTCAAAGGCAATGACCACCAAGTCATCGGATCCAAAGTGGTGGACCCGGAGTGCACGCGGGCAATGGCCATCAAAGACAGGCATTGGCGGTCCTGGAGGCTCAAGTGTGCAAGTGGCATGGGGCGCCATACAGATATACCGCTGATTGCTGACGCTGATGGCCACGAGTACGCAACAAGTGAAGAGAAATCGGAGGCATTTGGACGCTTCTTTGCAAACAAGTGCAGCATCCCCGGCGACGATATCTCCGCTGCTGATCTCCCTCCCCACGACTTGCCCACATTGCAACCGACCAGTACCATTCACGTCCGACCTGAAGCAGTGCGTCGAGTTTTGGCTAGACTGGATACGTCAAAGGCATCGGGACCAGATGAAATATCTGCCCGGGTGCTCAAGGAGTGTGCCAAAGAACTAGCTTCACCACTGTGTCAGCTGTTTTTCCTCTGTTTCCGGCGAGGCATTTAACCCAAGATGTGGAAAACGGCAAACGTGGTTCCTATCCACAAAAAGGCTTCGCGTTCTGTGCTCAAGAACTACCGCCCTGTTTCGTTGCTGAGCATCATCTCCAAGGTGATGGAGACTGTTGTGAACAGGCAGGTTACAAACCATCTGGAACACCATCAGCTCCTCACCTCCCACCAGTTTGGTTTCAGGAGAAGATGGGGTACATCTGATGCTCTGCAGGCTCTGCATCATGCCTGGGTTAATGCTGTCGGGCGAAATGGAGCAGCTCGTATTCTCGCCGTTGATATTGCTGGGGCATTTGATCGTGTGTCCCATGTTGGTTTCCTCCATAAGGCACGTCATGCAGGAATCACTGGGCCCCTCCACACATGGCTGTCGTCGTACCTGTCATCACGTTCATTACGATGCTTGGTGGGTGGCTATACGTCTACCCAGTACCCCATAACTGCGGGCGTTCCCCAAGGCAGCATACTTGGCTCGACACTGTTTTTTACTGTACGTAAATGATGCACCCTCTGTTCTGGTGGATGATGCCCAGCTGGAGGCATACGCAGACGACACCACACTTTACTCCATTGTGTCGAATGGCAGCGCGGCAGGTGCAGCGCACACACTGCAACTGTCAATCGATCGGCTGCATAACTGGGGCCAGAAATGGAAGATTGCATTTGAGCCCACCAAGTCCCAGGCAAAGACTGCAACGCTCCGAAGAGCTGACTTACATCTCCAACCAATCATGTTTGACGGAATACAAGTCCCCGAGGCAAACTTGATCACCCTCCTAGGCATCCTCTTTGACCAGAAGCTGTCTTTTGGGGAGCACCTCCAGTCTGTTGCAACCCGGGCAAGGCAGCGACTTGGTCTTTTGCGCCGGTCTGCTCATCTTCTCCCTCCGGCTGGGCGCATAACCGTGTACAAGGCATTCGTTCGTCCGTTGCTGGAGTACGCCCCACTTATCTGGATTGGAGCGTCATCCAGCCACGTCAGCCGACTGGACTGAGTCCAGCACAGCGCCCCTCAGAATCATCGGTCCGGGAGCAATCCTGCCCAGTCTGGCAATCAGACGGACAGTAGCTGCCCTAGCTTGTTTATACAAGCTACAAGTAATTACGGGCCCACCTCAACTTCTTGCGGTTCTGCCAGCTCGCCGTCAGCAGCCGGCCAACCTGCGAACCCGGAGCGACCATGCCAGCGCTGCTGGCCACCAGTTTCAACTGGGCGCCAGCCTGCCAGCCTCTACCCCGTTAGTCCTGAAGCGATCATTTCCCCACTGTGTGCTCCACCAGTGGAATGCATTGCCCTGTGATCTGCTCCTGCATCCTCCCCATCGCAGCCGAATGCAGGCATTCAAGACGCAGGTATACCGCTACTTGCGCGCCGAGAACTGGACTACTGACTCAGTCTAATCGCACCTATCTAGTATCTACATGTAGGTATTGCTCTCTTTTTCCATGTTTTCTCTACTCTCTGTCTCTGTCTCTGTCTCTCTCTGTATCTGTCTCTGTCTGTCTGTCTGTCTGTCTGTCTGTCTGTCTGTCTGTTTGTCTGTCTGTCTGTCTGTCTGTCTGTCTCTCTCTCTCTCTCCACACTATACTTTCGCTATTTTCTTTTTTTCAATCTCTTTTGTTTCTCTTCTTCTCCCGATTTTCTGATGCGTGAAGTAGGCGCGGATGCCGAGACTATGGGTCGGCGGAGCCTGCAGCACCCCATCACCACCGCTGCGTTGCATTTGCAGCCCCATTCAGTCAATGTCTTGTTAGTCTGTTGTTTTGTCATTTCCTCCTTCTTTCTTGTTTTACGAATTGGGTGCATGGTTTCAAGTAAAAAAAAAAGGTCGGCTGTGTATCTACACTTGTTATCTCGTCCTGACTGTCTTGGTGTGTATGATGACTCTCATTTTTCTGTACTGTGTAAACACTTGACAACATAATTGGGTTCGGCCGATAACGGGATACACGTACCTTGTATGGAGTGAAAAGCCATCTCCTTAGGAAAACAGATGAGGATGTTTGAGATGGGTGGTTTGTGGTGTAGATGCGGTGAGGGAACACTCTGTGGACAGATGACGAGTTAGGCAAATACAGTGAAAGTAGCCACGTAAGCAGTGTTAGGAAAGTTCCCAGAATATCAGAAAAGAAGAAAAATTCCAATCTGTGGAGCTTTGCCAGTTTCTCAGCTGTAAATTGGTCAAGGTTCTGTTTGGAAGTACTGCAGTTTGATGCTTACTGCACCCAATGATGGAGACTGATGTACTAAAGTAAACCTTGTGAATAACGACCCTAGATCGTGCATCAGAAACGTCTCGTTATTCACGAGTTCTCGTTATTCACGAGTTCTCGTTATTCACGAGGTTTAAAGTATGCAGTGAAGATGGTCACAAGGTCCGAAGATTGTCGCTACTCGCTCGTGCGCGTTATGTCCAACAGTTGAAAGTCCTTGAGGCAGTTTGTATAAGTATTCATAAGCCTGTTTTGTGTAAGCAGAAAGAGCACGTTGTTGCACTGAGGTTGTATTCGTAGGTTGACACTTCGTTCAGTGCCTTCTCACCTTTGGTTACGTAATATTGTTACCTTTTTGCGTTTCCTCTAGTGCTTTTATTGCACTTGTATCATGATGTTATTTCTAACACCTTTCTATTACAGTACTTAACTTCAGTTTCTTTGGCTGTATCCTTAAAGCCTAGTTCACATTCGACGGGGCGTGACGGGACGCGACGTAAGGATCGACCGGAAGCGACGGGACAGTCTGACGGCGTCCAATGTGAACACCAGGAACGGGAACGCAACTGTACTGCCGTATGGATCGGGAAGCGACGGGAAGAGTTGGATCGATCCAGCTTTTCATACCGTAGACGGGCGTAGACGGGGACGCAAGCGTACAAAACAGCTGCATTTTTGAGTGTGAACAGGAGACGGCGTCGTGCGCCAACTACTCCCGATTCGTACTTCGAAATTTTTAGCATTTCGAACACGGCGCTTCCCATGATAACTCGCAGAATGGCTAACACGACTTGAGTTGAATTTTAGCAAGATATGGTCTGATGTAATTTATGGTATTTAGGGATAGTTCAGGAGCGTGACAGACAAACTGTTTTATCATTTCCCGTAGCTATTATTTGAATGGCACACCTTTCGAAGCTACTTTTTTGATGTTCATGAAAAACTGGTATTGTGAACTTGATTCTGCTTCATTCAAGAAGAAATAATTGAAAAGAAGTCCCAAAAAAAACAAGAAAATAGGTCCAAAAGTCACCCTGTCACGGACTGTGCCTTATGACTGGCGCCGTTCGCTGTTGAACGACGCAACGACTGCAGTATGTCGTGTCGTACGAATCGTACAAGATTTTACAGCTCACCCCAGCCTTCCCGACAGGCCCTTACGTCCCGTACCGTCAGCGTTCCGTCGAACGTGAACTACGCTTTAGTCCTGTATTTTTTTCCCACTGATGATAGGAACGAGAAAATCAATTCTGGGTTTCAATAATATTTTTGTTATAAAATACACAGTCATACATGTCGAACAAGTAACGTAGTTGCGTGATGTCTGCGGCCTTTATCCTATTCATAGCTATAAAAAAATTAAAAAAACACACATACACACACATACACATGAAAAGCATGGGTGGTCTATACTGGTCAAGGTCATACATATATAGCATGGGTGGTCTATATGGGTCAAGGTCATACATATATAGCATGGGTGGTCTATACTGGTCAAGGTCATACTGGAAACGAAAACGAAACTGAGAGTAGAGTGTGCACGTCTTCATTGCCTATTTTCATTGCAGCAGTTACTATTCTTATTACAGTCGACTTCACCTATAACAAACTTGTATAATATAGCGAATTTCGTGATGTAGAGAAACAATGGCCATGTCCCTGTTTGAACCCATACACAGTCGACCCTTTCAAGTTTGAAACGAACTGTTTTCGTTTACAACGACCAATAAGACGTGTAGGGCTGCATGATAACCAAGTGCACTCATACAGCCATGGGCCACCTGCCAGTCATGAAGTGTTGTTTGTATGGTATGAGTGCATTCAATCATTCAATCCGATGATGGTCTTTGACCAACCCACTGTGCCTGCCTGGTTGACCATGATTGAGCCGATACGAGAGGTACTACCTGGTTCAAGTCCTGCCTGGGAGCAGTTTTTCCAGCCGTGCTGCTACCCACAGTCAACTGGGAACTTGTGGCCAGGCACAAGGGGTACATGGATGCAGCTAATGGGGTCGTTCTCGGCACTTGTGCCAGTGGTTGTGAGACTTATCCACTCACCCCACCGTTAGGCGCTGCATCTGCCGCTATGGTTTAACGGGGGCCGTCGTGAGTTCCTTTCCGGAACGGACACGATAATTTACTTTACTTACTTATGAGTGCATTTCTGTTATAACGAACTTCGGCCATAAAGAGCTTTTTTATTTTTCATTTTTTTACACGAAAGTCCACTATATTCCCGAATATGTGCGAGAAGTGGTGGCAGGGCCAAGCTGCTCTGCCGACCTCAAAGGTCTCGGCGTCTACGCAGACAAAGCGCGCCATAATGCAGTAAAACCATGAAGAGGGGAGGAAGAGGGGAAATGAATAATAGTGAGGAACGAGGACAATGGGTAGATGGTCGTGAGAGAAGCAGAGTGAAAGATAACGTGACATTGGGGGGGGGGGGGGGGGGCTAGTGAGGCGCTGCTCTAAACCGTTTCATAGGGCGTCGGTGGCTGCTTGCCAGTTCAGGTGCAGCAGATACTTGTTGCATTTTTCCTTGAAGCTAATTCTCCTGCACAATCATCAGTGGTATTCATTCTAATATCAGATGTCCACGGTAGTATTATAGTGTGCAATCGGCATGCTCTCATTCTGCTACTCACTCCAGCATCGTTATACTAGTATCCAATGTAGCACTACATCCGCTATAATTATAATTATTTTTACTGTCAGGTTTTAAATATTAATTTTTGTTCCGATGTCACTTTAGCTGTACTGTAGTCGCGTCGGTGTACCGACGGTCCGTATTCTTAGACCCGTTCACTAGCAATAGTAATCTGGTAATAGCCGCTAAAGACTGTACAACCATGACTATACAGCTCATGAGCTCTACTAGCATACTATACTAGTATATGAAAATAATTATTTCATTATTTATATTTCAAATAATTACTGACTGCACCTTCACTCACTCGATGAGAACTACTTGCTGGCGAACTAGCGATAACTAACTTGGTCCATATTCCCAATCCTGCTCCGGCTGCCGTCCTTCCACCGTTACAGCACGAGCTGTCAGAAGCTCAAAATACAACCATGTCATGCCACCTCAATCTGATAGAGATAGTCTACGGAACTACAGCCAGTACTGGCAGTAGATCTACTACACGGGCCTGCAGCTACGGACCTCAGTTGCTGACCTGACTGCATGCTACGGAACCAACAACTCTCTAGCTCTCGAGATCTCTTTTGCAGTCGGACGCCAACCTGCAGGGAGTCCTTACACACACTGACACAGTTCTACATTCACACTACAAGTGACTGTGTGCAACTGTGGTTATGGGTCAGTGTGACAGTGAGCGGCGCGCTGTTTGGACTCTTGCTAGTACTAGTACAGTCTGTATCGGCTATAGCGTACCCTTTTGATTTCCGTGATTTTATCACTATAACCGATGCATCACTATATGCGATACGATCGATTTTTTTCGAGCGACACATGAAAGGCAAGGAAATACTTCCAGCATGGCGTTTTGACAAATGAGCATGCTGCATAGTTGACAGTGCCCGCATTTCCATAAAAAAATTCTGTTATGTACATGTACATGTGTCACTATCAAAATAAGCAACGTGAAGAAAGTAAAAAAATAGGGCCTTTGATATTATTGCAACATGTATTTTAAAGTTATCACTATAGCCGATTATAATGTAGTGTGTTATGCATGTTTTGATTCTATGTTGCCATCATAATATCCGATATATCATTACATCCGATAATATTGGTTATAGTGATATTTGTACTGGATAAAATACGTTTTGCTTTTGATATTTCGTACCAATATCACTGTAGCCGATATATTCTTATATCCGGTCACTCTATAGCCGATACAGACTGTAGTAGTACTACTACTACTACTAGTAGCAGTACAGTAATAGTATCAGTACTGTCAGTAGTAGTGGTAGTATATCACTACCATTGTAGACTAGTACTAGTCCGTGAGCCAAAACTCAAAATCACAAGTGCCGTTGCACTCTCGGATGGACAAATCGCCGCTTACAGTGTTGGTCAAGGACATCACAAAGGATACGTTTTCGCTTGTTGGACGTTCCAGAACCGATCCAGAGACCTTCGCGAGGGCTTCTTTTCTCGACCAAATTCCATCGTGAGAACAAATATTTTTACGCGAGTGGTGAGGTGTGCGTCGTATGAGCAAGCGCAAAACACGAGTTCGCATGGAGTGAGGAAAAATAATTTATTTTTTAGAAGATGACGACGTTGACGACAATATCGACTTGGGATATTGTGATCACTTTATTGAAGTTTATTCCTTTCGTGTACATTGATGTTGTTTTGACAACAATGGAAGAAGAGGAAGACGTTTCTAGTGGCAGCGAGGTGCTGGATGAGGCAGCTGACGGCAACGAAGTGGCAAATGACAGCCCAGCGGAGTAATATTGCTGGAATTTTGTGTCTGTGTCACAGCGCCCAATTTAGTAAAAACGAGAAGCCTGCAGTGAGTAATATCGAGACTACAAGTTGGTGTCGCATCGTCAGCGCTGCTCGAGAGAAGGACGACCATATCTGGGCTTTTCTCTGCCAGCACAAGAGCTCAGGGAGGAGTAAATGGTGTGGCTGGTATCATGGAAAGTGCTACACCAATTGCACCCATGTGATAGCAATTGCAAACCTGGAGAAGACCAGTGCCTCTGATTTTGCTTTGTCTATACTTACTGACAGTGATGTGCATGTAGTAGTGAACCCAGAGCCACATCCTAAGGCCAGTAAGCCGCCACCTACCAGGAGCTTAGTGCTTGATACGAACAACGAATGCCATACCGGTAATTATGAAAGCAGAGCACGGTGTAAACACAACATGGAGAACTGGTCCACCCAGAGTTTCCGGAAGGGAATGTTTTGTTACAGGCAGCACTGGAGAGGGCAAGACGACAAGTAGCGAGGGCGAAACCAGCGCTGCTGGAGGTCCAAGCCAGAGCACCTGGCTGCTTTGCGGGCAATATACTACTGTATACCATTAGCTGTGTATGTGTGTGTGCGCACGTGTTTGTGTGCACATTTCTGGGTGTGAGTGTGTTTGTGTGTGTGCGCGCGCGTGTGCATGTGTGCGAGCGTGCATGTGTGCACGCGTTTGTGTGTGTGGGCGCGTGCATGTGTGTGTGCGCGCGTGCATGTGTGTGTGCGAGCGTGCATGTGTGTGCGCGTGCATGTGCGTGCTAGGCGTTTTCCTTTGTTGGTGACACCACCCCAGGCTACTACTGGTGTTGGGGCACGGTGTGGCCACAGCCAGTGCGATCCGTGTTTCAGGTCGTTGGTGGGTTTTAGATTCCGCAATTGTCGACAAGGTGTGCGCCGTGTGTGTGTGTGTGTGTGTGTGTGTGTGTGTGTGTGTGAAACCCGCCAGCATTGGTGTGATGTTGTCCGAAGAGACATCCATCACTTACATCTTGAAGGACATTGGTTCGACACTGCACAGCAGCGAGGAGAGTGGCGCACAGCATTCAGAATTGCTTCACCACCACAGCCGGCCTCCCGTGATCGGATTCAGTCTAGTATTTGTAACATTTCCTTTTCGAAGAGCGGCCTGCCATGCCACAAGTGTACTCAAGAGTGTCGCAAACCTGTAGCAGACCAGTCTGGCAGCAGCCAATGAACCGTATGTCTTCGCTGGTTTCGCAGTCATGGCAGACTGACATAGTCGGATTCGGCAGCTGGTTCATGTGTGTGTGTGCACACGCACGCGCGCGCGCGTGCCTGGGAGACTGCATAGTCGCATTCGGCAGCTGGTTCATGTGTGTGTGCGTGCACACATGCGTGCGCATAAGCGTGTTCGTGCGCGTGTGCCTGGGAGACTGCATAGTCGGATTCGGCAGCTGGTTCATGTGTGTGTGTGTGTGCGCACGCGCGCGTGTTTGTGTGGATTCGGCAGCTGGTTCATGTGTGTGTGTGTGTGTGTGTGCGAGCGTGCATGCCTGGGAGACTGTATAGTTGGATTCGGCAGCTGGTTCGTGTGTGTGCGCGTGCCTGGGAGACTGCATAGTCGGATTCTTCAGCTGCTTCATGTGTGTGTGTGTGGGTGCACGCGCATGCATGCATGTATGTACATGTATGTATGTGATATCATCTTATATCGGTAGTTATCTGTGGATTACTATGTTCTGCGGTGGACTGCGACAGCACACATTATGTGCCAAGATGTGCACCTGGTGATTTGCAACTGTGTTATGTTGAGTTGAAAATGAGCAATTACAGATAGCTTTTGGTGCTGTATGAGTGTGTTCGGAAATCAATAGCCAATTCCAACCTCTTGCATTGGCCGTCAGGTTGGATAGGATCAGCGCGTGCATTTACAACAGTGGTGACGTACTTCCTATTGTACTACTGTAATGTCACATTAGCTTCAGTGATCATATCATTATAATACTGGAGTATTCTACGTATTCACTACTATTCAGTAATCGAGTGGTTATTACTTTTGAAATATAGTTCACTCACCAATTCATTGCTCGCTTTTATCTACAAGTTCCAGTCCAGTATGATGAAGTCAAGAGGCGATTTATCCAGCCAAGTAGAGGAACTTGGGATACGAAATCCAAGAGAAATCATGAGGGTTTTCTCAGTTCGGCCATTCACGAATGTAATTGTTATTCTTCAACGCAAACTGAGTAATATTTGACCTTGAACAGGATGAAAAGAAGTTCATGCTCGGGGCAGTCGTCATTTGCTCCAGAAGGTTACTCACTACAGTCTACTACGCCTATTGGCCTAGGAAGTGGTGAACAAATATGTCGAGAGATATTTAGGACATTCTTGGAAGCCAGTTCTGAACGATTGCATTGTAACTACAAACAGTAGTGACTTTGCTGCAGTTTGCATCCCGATTCATAATTCTCAGCGGCAAAAAATTCGAATCTAGTTTTGTGCACTGGTTTCCGCGTTATGTGCACTCGTGGTACCTGCTCATGGCTTCAAAAAATGAGAATCCGTGAACAAGCGCAAAAAAATCAAGCGAAGAAGGCGAAAATGGCCGCTGCTGTCAGTGAGCAAAGTTGGCTGTTTGGCGTCTTCTGTGACCTCCCTGGATCAGTTTCGAACTGTCCAACAAGTGGAAATCGCTTCAGGATACCATCGTGAAGCGGTGTGCTGAAGGACGATTTGTCCCTCTCTGGGTGCAACGGTCGATGCTAAAACGGCCGATTCTGAGATTTGGCTCACGGACTATACCGTATTTTCCGGGGTATAAGCCGCACCGGGGTATAAGCCGCACCCCCCCCCGTGTGTTGGTATTCGGAGTATAAGCCGCACCCACAAACCAAGATTTTTCACACTCATTGGCAAATGGCCTTCCTACAAATTTATTATGGTTATGGAGCTAAATACCATGTTAGATCAGATTATGAAGTGTTAGTGCACCACATGCACAGGTTGCTGCACTGATGTTGGTGTATTGCTGTGTTGACTACAGATCACTCCATGGCATCTAGCTCTGCACTATCTTCTGACATCTGTCTCGCTGCCATTGATGTTAATCAGCAACACAGGCGCGAAGCTGAGTCGAATGACATGCACATGACGTCAGCATGCACACTGATGTATGCTAAGCATTCATTCGCGCAAATATATTCGGTGTATAAGCCGCAGGGGCGATTTTGGTCCGATTTTTAGCGAAAAAAAGTGCGGCTTATACCCCGGAAAATACGGTACATGTATCAGCCATGAATCATCACACTATCACTAGTATCAGTACAGTATCAGTAGACAGTATCACCATGATCACACTTCACAGAGTAGGGCCTACTACATTTTTAATAGTACTGCCTACTGCCACTACTGGCAGTACTGCCACTGAATGTCCTGAGCCTGGGTCATCAGTAGATCGTAGACGGTAGAGAGTCCCCCCCAGGCGCAGGCCCGGCCCCGGGAGTCACACTATTAATATTTGGGGGGGGGGGGGGGGTACGGGTAGTCCATACATCACATTGTAGTATTCTAGGGTCTATTATTATGGTAATGCTGAGCAGGGATGACAAAATAGTAGTATTACTATTACAATCCAGTCATGTTTGACTTTCTGAGTCTTGCACTCACTGACAGCAGACTACCGGTACTACCAGATTGCGGCTTCCAGGCCGTTTGTCCAGGTAAGTAGAGCACTGCCGGCCCGCGCCGAAGAAAGCTGCAGCGGCCGGCTAAGGTCATGACTAGTCCACTGTTCAGCATCAGACACTACTCTACATTGCAGAATACACATAGTACTGTCTAGCTGAGTTTCGTCGTTTGCTGTTACTAGAGCGTGTCCGCATCCGCCAACCGAACGTGGCTAAGACTTTAGTAAGAGGTCAAAACACAGCCACTTCCATTGAAACGCAAAGGTGTTGTGTCTGGTTGGCTCAGTTGCCTTGGTGTGACAATGGTCGAACTCTTTACCAGTCACCCTACGCTGAAACACGCAGCAATAGCAGCTACACACACACATCACTAGTACTGTACGTGTGGAAAGCAATACCAATACTGGCAATAGCAACTACACACACTGCACCCAAGCCAGCACTGCGCACACTGCACACAACTACACGCACACTGCACCCAGCAGGTGGCACATACTTTCAGAGTAGAAACCGTTTCCGGGCAAAAACAAATAAAAAAAGTAATAACAATTGATGCATGATTGTAAGCTGCCTGTCCTGTCCAGCAGCCAGACTTTTCAGCATGATAACAAAACTTTTCTAGCATTGGTATGGAGCTGCTGCGCCGGCCGCCGGCAGCAAGATACACTTCACCACTGAAAAGGGTGAACATGTACAAGACACAAAATGAACAAGAAGTAGAGAACAAAGTTTAGTGAATTTTACACCCCATACAAGGCTAAAAGAAGGCACCCATACATGACTTTATAAAAGACAGCATCATACATGGCCAAGAAAGACTCAAAAGGAACGAAGGAAACCCTTAAAAAATAAAGCAGGAATAAACAAGAACTGTTGCGCACCATGCTAGTCACTAAAAGATACTAGTCGTGTGTTGGCATGGGAACCAGGGAAAGGGTGCAAGATTAGACAATAAGAAGATGCACTGACTGTGTATAGGTGTTTCCCTACACATTACCATGGCAACGCACTGAATATTTGAAAAACAAGATGATACGAAGCAAGCAAATAAACAACACATAATTAATGTCTTGTTGCTAAAGTAAACATGGCATACTAGATAGGGAGGGGAGGGGGCAGGCAAGCAAGCAGGCACACAGGCAGGTGGGTGTACAATGTATACATGTATAAGGGAAGACAGGATTTGAACTTGTATGCTGACTATTGAATACACAGAAGAGGGAGCATGAACATGATAGCAAGCAAGACTGGGTATGTTGGCAATGAAGTCAACAAAACACACACACACACGCATACAAAAGCACGCGTGCGCGCGCGTACAGACACACACACACACACACATATACACACACACACACACATACTCACACACACACTCACCCGCACACACTCACACAGCGGAGCACTGTATGACATCAACAGTAGCGTCATTGCACTACTGCAATAGACTGCTGCTCAAGTTGAGAGCAGAAGAAAAGTTTGACAGGACGAGCAGCAGTGGCATTGGCGTCCCCTAGCTATGCAGACAGTGCAGTGTGACAGTGCAACAAGTGTCATACAGCATGCACTGCCACATAGCCGAATGGCCCATTACACTGCTAGAGTCTATTTGACAGAAGGCATGGCAGCAGCAGCAGCAGGCATACCTGCAGCAGTAGTAGTAGTAGCAGTAGTAGCAGAATCAGCGGCGGCAGCAGTGCTACCAGCAGCATCTGCACAAGGTTCCAAATCAACACCAAGACCATGCCACTTGTCGGGCACCATGAGAAAGTAACGATCCATAGCTTCACAAAATCTCTTACGATAGAGTTCTGGAGCGACAACAGTGGGCATCTTGCCATGGCCACCCAGCAGACCACTTGCCTTGACCCACATCTCAAGACGCTTGTCCCAAGTGAAAGTGCGGATGAAATCTGCATGCGGATGGGAAAATATATGCTCAGTATATATGCTCAGTATATATGCTCAGTATATATGCTCAGTATATAATAATAATAATAATTCGCGGGATTCGCGTTGGCATCGCTTGAATGTTCAGAAACACACAAACTAGCCTTCGCTTCCGCAGGCCACCACTATGCCTATGCCTTGCACACCTGAGTGGCGAATGCAGACCTCACAAGTGAGTCAGGGGAGAGTAGGTGAGTCTCTCAACCAATAGGGCGTGTAACGGCCCATAACCCTGTAAACTGCATCCTTGTTACCCTCACTCCGAGCTGTGAGTACCCAGTTGACCGTGGGCAGTATATATGCTCAGTATATATGCTCAGTATATATGCTCAGTATATATGCTCAGTATATATGCTCAGTATCTACACAAACATAACATGTAAACACATGATACACTGTAGAACTGTAGAACTGTATAACTGTAGAACTGTAGAACTGTAGAACACACAAAAGGCACAACGGAGGTTTACAGAATTGCCGCAACTCAGAGTTTCTTGCTCAATGCAATCATCAGGTGACTATGACATGTTCAGTGGGACTTGGCCAATATAAAGCATAGTCTAGCGATAGCTGGTTGGTGTCTGATTCAGCACAGAAAATATTGCCATGATGGCTGTGTCGATGGTCGCTTAGGTGAGGGAGCTATTACAGTATTAGCGCAGAAAGTATAGATTGCTAGTGAATATAGAAATGGAAGGTGTGAGTCTGTAAACAGCAGCCAGGGTGTGACTGTAATCCTTCAGAACTGTTAAAGTGTTATTAGTGATGCGGAGGGCTCTAGACTCACGCGGGTGTGCTCGCTTCAGATCATGTCACAGTACACTGTATGTTTGTTTTGCAAGTGCACGCAGATGTGTATAACACAGAACAGGTGGTCACAGCCAATTTTTTCCTCCAGACTTTCCTTTCAGCCAATAAATATTGGAGGAATATTGGAGGGATTGGGATTTCCACGAACCAGTTTGTGTCACAACAACGAAGACGACAACGACGACGACAACAACAGCAACAATAAAGGTCTCTTCTTGGCTACAGGCCATCGTGAAAATAAACTTTTGAAAGAGCAGCAGAAATAGTATGGGCATCACCAGTAAGGGCGCATTCACACGCAAGGATAAAACACGGCAGTTGGGAAAGTTGTCATGACAAAGTGCTCACGTGACGTTCCTGGCGCGTTTCCGCCAGGAAAAGTTGCCCAGCTCGCGGAGGAGCACTGGGAAAGGTTTACTGCCTGTAAAGTTGGTCTGGCGCGGTGATTTGAAAGCTGTTTGTTGGCGTGTAGTGCGTCTGGTGAGGTTGAAAGTGTTTGTGTCGAAGAACCATCATGCCAAAAACCGTGTTCAACAGCGAGATGGAGCGAGCCGTGATGAAGAGCTATGTGGGGTACGTACGTCGTTTGCATGCAGCACAAATCGAGATGGATGACGAAATACTAAATTGAATTCCGGTATTCCCTCTTGTGTGCCAGATATTTGTAGGCGCTTCAGATCAAGAGAAGTATGCAGCGATAGCGAAGCGGGTCAACGAGACTGGAGTAGCTGAAGGCTGGATTGAGGTCACCGGTGCAAAAATCGAGACGAAGATTGACAGCTTGAAGCGCACAGGAAAGAAAATCTATAAGACCTTCAGGACGAAGACGAAGACTGGAGCTCCAATTGATGAGGACTTTGATTTGAAAATTTTGATTTTTGTTTTTCGCCGCGCCGGCGCCTGGCTGCCTTGGTTGGCATGGCGAAAAGAGCGCCTTCGGGGATTTGCACGCTTTTTACGAAGTACGTCTGAACGCACCAAAACACTTTTCACGCCAGGCAAGCTGTACCCGTATCTGGTTTTTTCGTGCGTGTGAATGCGCCCTAACAGCAGTAACAGCAGTAACAGCAGTAACAGCAGTAACAGCAGTAACAGCAGTAACAGCAGTAACAGCTGCACTAGCAATACGCACAACAGACAACTGGTTAGAGTCAGGAAGGAAAGCAGCAGCTTTTCACCGTTCATCATTAGCTTAGTTAAACTCGCCAGCACATGTGCTCTACGGTGCTCTACGGTGGACCTCGTTCAACACACCAGTAACACTATCTACAACAATCAAGGTACCGTCACCGCAGGCGACTTTATGCCACTATCTACAACAATCAGGCGCGTGCGCAGGGTCACCTCTAGGGGGGGGGGGGGTTTCCAACTGAATCACAACCAAAGAGTTTTCGAACCCTTTAAGGGGCCGTCCGTATCGATCTTTTACACGAAGAGAAAAAACATTTCGTTTATGGGTGGGTGGGTCAATTAGAGTTTCGTTTTCAAAAATATTGATAGGAAAGGCATCAAAGCTGTCAAGTCAATCTATTTTTCGTTCAGGGGAGGGGGGGGGGGGGGAAGGGTCCTAAATAAACTTTTTCGTTTCGTGAAAATTATCGATAATGCCGGATGGCCCCTAAAAGAGCCACAGGGATTTTCAAAATTCCACATTTTTTCGTGTTCCTTGGATCATAACTTCAGTTTCACTCACTCAACCTTCTTAGTCTTGGGCTACCTGGAAAGGTACATATTCGGGAGAGGAAGAGAATGAGGTCAACCATGACAGCCAGGACACTGTATATCCAGCGCTAGAGTGCAGCGATGGTGTGAAAAATGCCCCAAACGCGCCCTGCTCCAGCTATTCCGGTTTTCTCGATCGCAGAGTTTCGTTTTTTCCGCTGTGTACTATTGAGATTAGGGAGGTTTAGTCCCACGTAATCCGTGTGTACTTTACGTGTGTGTACCACGTGATACTCAGTGACCCACGTACAGCCGTTTTCTGATTCACGACATACCGTGTATGGAGGCTCACCCACGTTCCGCCAGAACGTGGGTGAAAATCAGAATGGAGCACATTGTGCAAGCTGTGAGGGTGCTCAGCTGAAGAAGTTTCTGAAGCACGAAATCAACATATTCGATGAGCCTCGAAGCTTCGTCTTTGACCAAGTTTGGGCCTTTCGCTTCATGCTTTTGTTTGTTCCGTGTGACTAAAAACAACATTGCGAACATGGGTCCATTGCATGAACTTTACGTGTACAGCCGTCCCTCTCTAATCCAGCACTTTATAATCCAGCATCCTCGATAAACCAGCACAATTTTCATTAGCCAAAATGTCCTCTTCATGCACATTGCAGCAGTAAATCAGATTTGTTAATCCAGCGCCCTCCCTAATCCAGCAGAATTTCCGTGGCACAAATGGTGCCGGATTATAGAGGGACCACTGTATCACCCACGTTCCCGTATCCGTTACGTGGGACTAAACCTCAATAATATCACAAGTGAAACCCGTACAAATTTGAGCAAGTCAGCGTGACGAAAAGTCTCAAATTCTCAATACTCAAGTCGCACTGCGCGCTTTTGAAATTGCCGAGATCGCGGCTCAACTTTCTAATGATGTATCTCAAGAACCATTGCTCGTAGCGCTTCGCAAATAGTTTCTACCGACAGCTGAACGTTTTCTCTTCGACTTGGATATTTGGATCTTTGGACTTGATCAAGATTTGACTGAGTTACGATCTGTTGAAGTTTTGCATTCTTGTCAGATCGATCGCGCGCCTACCAAAAAATGCTCAAAAACGTTGCACGTTTGGAACCTTCGGGGGGGGGGGGGGGGGGGGGGTTCCGGGCAACCGAACTCCCCCCCCCCCCCCCCCCTGCGTATGTGCCTGACAACTTGGATCGTGTTGCATGTGGTGGTGAACGAGGTCGGTCCCTGGAGAATGCATGTGATGGGAATTTTGGACTCAATTACTGAACTAACTGGAAAGAGGGTAGGGAAAATGCCAACAAGAGGAGCATCATGTGCCCACAGCAGCAGCTTACCAATGATGCCGACCACCAGTTCAGAGTTTGTCTCATCAATTCCCACCAAAAGCGAATAATCCATGATGTGGTGTTGAGAAAGGAACAACGTATCACTTGTGATAGATTGCGACAACAGTAACTTGCTATGAGGCCGCAGGAATAGTGGAGAGTCGCAGATAACTGAAGATCGTAATAACACGCACAAACACGCACAAACACAGGTACACGTGCACACACGCACATGATGTTATTTTCTGCCTGTCGCATCAAATAATCGTTTTCTTTGTGTTTTGATGTCACATCGAATTACAGCGCACAATGTACATGTACAGTGAACTGTGAACAACGTAGAATGTGACCTGTACACACTATACACTATACACTATACAGTATACTGTATAGTGTATAGTGTATAGTGTACACCATACACTATACACTACACTGTACACTATACACTATACACTGTACAGTATACACTGTACGTACTGTACAAGTTACATACTAGAAGCGTCTTGCCGTGATGTTGTCTGCTAAGTGGGATAAGCCGTTTAGTTGTGTCATGGCCTGGGTTTGTGTCCGAACCCAATTCACCGTCGTCAGGGGCGCACGTCGTTGTCTTATATAAAGGGATTATCTGTTCAGGATGGTTCTGGAATGGGCTTTGGTTTGTACTCAAGACATGTGTATGGCTGGTTTTGTTATTTCCTGGAGACACGGTGGATTCTGCTTATTCTTATAGTACATGTACTCAGTATAATACCCCGGTACTCACTTATCTGCAACGATGCTTCTTAGTCGTTTAAATTCCGTATGTGTACTTCAAGTATGACAATGTCATTACTGTATTCAATCATGATTTCGGCTAGGGCTGAAAGTTGGCACTGAGATCCCGAGTTCGAGTACTCTGATTTTCTCCGATCGAATATTCGAGTATTCGAGTATTCTTCATCTCCTAAAAATTGCACACCAAGGGGCTTAAAATCACATGATACAACCCTGATCGAATCGAGTAGCAGTCATTTTTCTCGGGTATATTGGTTGGTGGGTCATTTGGGCTCTCTCTACTCGTGAACAAATGTTCACCACACAGTCTGCACATCAATATCTGCTGACTGCTGCTCTGAAACTGCAGATTTCTGTGGTGAATGCATATACCATGTATGAACGAGTACTCTGATTTATTCCGAGTACGATTATTTTTGAAAAAACCGAGCGAGTACTCGAGTATTCGGTATAATTGTTTCAGCCCTAATTTCGGCACTCCGTACTACATGTATAGCATAGTGCACAGTGCAGAGAGCACAGTGCAGAGAGCACAGTGCAGAGAGCACAGTGCAGAGAGCACAGTGCAGAAAGCGGAGTAAATGAAAATCACTCTAAATCAGTGTCTTACATTCCAGCAAGTTCTCGTCAAGTAGAACATCACTCTGGCTGGAAGATGGTACATAACGACTGCGTACCGATCCTTTCAGATCAAAGATCTACAGAGAGCCGTCAGGTATATACAGACACACAAGCACGCGCACACACATGCACACATTCATACACAGGCACACACATGCACATGCGTGCAGACACGCAAGCATGCGCAACACGTACACACACACACACACACACACACACACACACACACACAGACTAGTATTGCGAATTCAAACAAAAACAACAACAACAACAACAACAACAACAACACACACACATGCATACACGTACATGTACAGACAAACACACACACACACACACACACGCAATGGGTGAAGTAAAATAAAAGTCAACAACACACACACACACACACACACATCATCATCATCGGAATGCTAACACCCCTGAAATCCCCAGACGCCGGCGGGTTGGAGCCAGCCTGGATTGCAGAGGCGTGTCAGGGAAAGTCTGTGCATAGCTGTACAATTGCTCCGCGCAAGGGGTACATATAGAATCACATACGGAGTACATATATAACCACACGTGAAGTATTAATCACACACAGAGTATGTATATAATCTAGGGGTAAAAGTTGGCACTGAGATCCCGAGTTCGAGTACTCTGATTTTCTCCGATCGAATATTCGAGTATTCGAGTATTTTTCATCTCCTAAAAATTGCACACCAAGGGCTTTAAAATAACATGATACGACCCTGATTGAACCGAGTAGCAGTCATTTTTCTCGGGTATATTGATTGGTGGGTCATTTGGGCTCTCTCTACTCGTGAACAAATGTTCACCACACAGCCTGCACATCACCATCTGCCGACTGCTGCCCTGAAACTGCAGATTTCTGTAGTAAATGCATGTACCATGTATGAACGAGTACTCTGATTTATTCCGAGTACGATTATTTTTGAAAAAACCGAGCGAGTACTCGAGTACTCGGTATAATTGTTTCACCCCTAATATAATCACACGTGAAGTATGTATATATATTATAAACGATTGTAATCACACATGGCACGGAGGGCATGACGGCTGATTTATACCCTAGTACGTAGCCCGAGGTTGTGCACGAGGAGCATACTTCCATCATACGCCATGCGCAAATTATAGTTCATACATGCCATGTGCCTACATACATGCCATGTGCCTGGTTGTAGACAAGTAGGGTAATCATGGCCAAAGGAGGAGGAAGGAACCAATCAGCTGCCATAGCAATGAAGGGTCGAGCAAGCTCAGAACGCATATACATGTCCAGTCTGTATCGGCTATAGAGTGACTGGATATAAGAATATATCGGCTACAGTGATATTGGTACGAAATATCAAAAGCAAAACGTATTTTATCCAGTAAAAATATCACTATAACCAATATTATCGGATGTAATGATATATCGGATATTATGATGGCAACAAAGAATCAAAACATGCATAACACACTATATTATTATCGGCTATAGTGATAACTTTAAAATACATGTAGCAATAATATCAAAGGCCCTGTTTAAAAAAAAAAACTTTCTTCACGTTGCTTATTTTTATAGTCATACATGTACTTGTACCTCTTTGTGTCTTAGCCTCTAGAACCGCTAGTTCTTCAGTTCCCTCTTTTTCTGCACCATTGCCTTGTTTGTAAGTTCTCACCTCTTTTCTGCACCATTGCCTTATGCTCTATGTATGTGCACCATTGCCTTCAGGAACGCTGTATCTTTGTTGTCGCATCCTTTCTGGACATTTGCCTCCAGAA